>NC_056614.1:24147746-24317931 GCF_018340385.1 Cyprinus carpio
TGGACGTCACTCACCTTTTCCTGATATTGCCTGCGCGAGGAGTCCAGCGACTGGATCAGCGCCGTGGCGTGGCCGACAAACATGGCGTAGCAGGTCGCACCCACGATCATGCTGAGGATGGTCAGCCACACGTCTGTCATGCCGACAGGGGGGTACATGCCATATCCAATACACAGCATGTGGCTCATGGCCTTGAAGAGAGCATAAGAATACTGCTGACCCCACGTGTCGTTCTGAAAGGAAAGAGAGACAGAATGAGAGACCATCACAAACAGTTTATGTCCACCGGAGAGATGAACTATACCATGTTTACTGATATACCTTAATATTTATAATTTATTTACCATGACTTTGCTGGTGATATAAAAATAAACTTTATAATATGTATGATGAACATTCTTTTTTTTCAGCATTGAAGAAAATTCCATTAGACTAATTTCAAAATATTCCTCATATCAGAAAAAGGGAATAAGGGAGTTTTAATAGTGTCTGTTATAGGGTTATTATCGTTAACTGAAACTGAAAGTAAAAACCATTAATACAAATTGTTACTTGAAATAAAATAATTTACTGAAAAAAAATAAAACATACATAACCTTTCTGATTTTAATTTTTATTTATCTTGATGTACCTAATTAACACACAAAAAAATTTAATAAAAATAAATAAAAACTATGTAGACACATAAAAAACAAAAAAAAATGACAAAAACACAACGAAATTGCCAAAACTTTAAGTAAAATAAAAACATATTCAAAATATTAATTAAAATAAAATTCCCTTTGATAAATTAATTTCCGTAAATCAGTTAAAATGTTTTAATATATTCAATAATCTGATCTAATTTGTTTATAAAATGTTACAGAAATAATTTTTTTAAATCTCTGCCAAATTGTATTATCATAAAAATTGTAATTAATTTAATTTTATTGCAGGTAAATATTGTTTTTATTACTTAGTGTTACTATATTCATGTACATAAATGATTAAAAATCAAAATACCTTGTTTATATTAGATACAGAACTGTGTATAAGACATTTTTCTTAATTTAAACATTTTGAATGCATAAATAAAGATACACATCAAACATCATGAAAAGGCTGAAAAATATTATGGTGCATGAAACAAAAAGTTCAAACACTTGCTATGATTGCATGAATATGAATCCAGATTGACTCCCGAGAGTTTGTGGTGGCAGAAAACACTGTGACATGAAATCAAAATATGACCGAATGAGGTCGAAAAAGAGAAATCCGAGCTGGAGAAAAGTGGGTCAGCTATTTAGAAAGATTTGAAATTTCTGCGTCTCTCTAAAATAGTGAATAAATTGCTCTTGTCCTGTGGACATGTGCGCGAGTCTGTAAGGAATCAATATTGGCTCTGTCTGAGGTGACATGTCCAGATTGCTTTCAGACTCATTTCTATAGGGGCTCAATCCTGAGAGAGCGACAGCTTATTACAGCTCTCCAAAAAGAGGAAAAAGATCATACCGTTTCATAATGACAGCCCCGTCACTGGAAAAGCTGGAGCTAACAACCTAAAGGAGCTGCGGGCGTCAAAAAGTGAATTTGAAAAGATACATTGTGTCCATACTAGACTTTAAATATGAGTATGTATTTAAAATATTGAGAAAATCATCACCTGAACTCCAATGTACTCTTATGTAATAACATTAGTTAATGCAATAGCTAAGATGAACTAACAATGAGCAATTTATTTTTTACAGCATTTATCAATCTTGTTAATATTTGTATAGATAGAAATTGTTCATTGCTTGTTCATGTTAGTTCACACTGCATTCAAGGAATTGTTCTCTCAAAAATGAGCATTTACTGAAAATGTGCTCACCCTCAGGGCATCAAAGATGTAGATGAGTTTGTTTCATCATCAGAACAGATTTGTAGAAATGTAGCATTGCATCAGTGTCTCAGCAATGGATGCTCTGCAGTGAATGGGTGCCGTCAGAATGAGAGTCCAAACAGCTGATAAAAACATCACAATAATACACAAGTAATCCACAGCACTCCAGTCCATCAGTAAATGTCTTGTGAAGAGAAAAGCTGAGTGTTTTTAAAAACAAGATTAAGATATTATGAACGTATGAGTTACATATGAGTCCATAATCCATACTGACAAGAAAAGATTAATTGAATTTACTAAAAAAAAAAAGCCTTTTGTAAGGTAGGTGGTTGCAAACCATTTGTTTTAGCAACATTTAAACCTGAAGGGTAGTCAGCTAAATTTGTTTATTTAAATGTAGCTAATATAAAATAATTGTAACCACTTCCCTTAAAAAAAAAAAAAAAATCAATAAATCAAATTAATAATTCCATTCAATAAAGTTTCCTCCAGTTAAAAGTTAAAAAGACCATTCTGTGTTGTCCTCTCACATCAAAATCCAAAACCATTAGACAGTAACTAAACAGAAAAACTGTTTTGGTTTGTAAACAGTGCTTGATCTGTGCAGATTTCTCTCCTAATTCAGACAAGACATCTTTTTCACCGGAGGAACCATTATTATGGATTATGGTCTCGAATTTTAGCTGTTTAAAACACTTCAATTTTGGATTGCATGCAGCTTTTCACTTCACAAGATGATAACTGCTAGACTGGAGTGCTGTGGATTACTTGTGAATTACTGAAATGTTTTTATCAGCTGTTTGGACGGCACCCATTCACTGAGCAAGTGATGTAATGCAACATTTCTCCAAATTTGATGAAGAAACAAACTCATCTGGATGTCCTGAAGGTGAAGATTCAATAATGATTATTACTGGGTGAACTATTCCTATAGCTAATGTTAACTAATGCAATTGTAAAATTGTAGAAATACATTAGTTTATGTTGCTTTTTAAATGATGTAGAAGTATCGCCATTGGTTGTTTATGTTAACAAATGAAACCCCATTGTAAATGTTACCTAAAACAAAGGTGAAATTAACCAAAGTTAGTATTTTCTGGTGGTTGACACTGTTTGTTGTCTGCTCGCGTCCCTGCTGACCGATAACATGCTTGTTTGAATCTGATCTCTGGCTTTATGTTATTGTAGGACCGGGACAATCACAAACAACCAGTTACCCCTCAGGGAAGCTGGCGAGCGGCCGCAGGCCTCATCGATAAACCATGGCAGATCCTGAGAAGACTTTGCTAATCTCGCTCTCTTCAGGATGATTCAGGGTCACGGCTCGGGTCTCTGGCATTCAGCTAGGGAAACTAAATCTCATGGGCATCAAGAACAAGACTGTCCTCTCTCTCTGGACACCAGGGACTTGGTGGCTGCACGTCCCCTTGACTAAAAACAGGAGGAAATTAAAGCCCAGCTCACCAGAGCATTGTCAATACCAGACGGATATCGAATTAAGGCTGTAGAAAAACCACAATCTGTGACACGTCACCCCACTAACTCAGCCACCTTACATAAGAACACAGTTTACTGCAGAAATACAGGCCTTCACTAGTGCTGATATGAGTCATTTGACATAATGGAAATGCATGCATCACATTACAGTACATAATAATATAAATTAAATAATAATTCAACTAATAATAATAATAATAATAAATTCTTTGTATAATATATATATATATATATATATATATATATATATATATATATATATATATATATATATATATATATATATATATATATATAAATATATTGTAATATTTATATGTACACTGTAAAAAAAAAGTCCCTTAAAAAATGTTCAAATGACTGACAAAAAAAAAAAAAAAAAACGTAAAATTTAAGTAAAATATTGCAATTGAAACAAGGAGAAATCTGTAAAATATTTTTTTTTTCTGTAAAATCTTAAATAAAAATGTCTGTAAAATTTTTGTTTTTGCACTTTATTTCAAGTAACATATTTTACTGTAATTTTTTTATGTTTTTTTTCATTCACATAAATATAAATAAATAAATACTGCACATACACACAACTTATCAAAAACATATATATATATATATATATCTTATCTTATATATATATATATATATATATATATATATATTATATATATATATATATATTATATATATATATATATATATATATATATATATATATATATTAAATGTTATTAATAAATTGTATGTATATACAGTATATATGGCTGCCAAGCAAAAAAACATAAAAATTACAGTAAAATATCTTAATTTGCCTGATACATAGGGCTCTATTTATTAAAAAACAATTAAAATTAATAACATTGATTAATAACACAACATTTACAATTAAATATGTAATATGTAATATTATTAATACTTCAGTGTGCTCCATTGTTATAATGTACTTCAAAAAGTACTTCATCTCATCTTGATGGACACAAATCAAAAGATCAGATAAATGATAAAGGAATAGCAAGTCAGTGCAAAAAAAAAAAAAAACGCTTAATGTTATGAAACGCTTCTTTTTACAACAAAGGACTCAAAATGAATATGCAACAGGTAGTTCCTACATTTCTAGACAGATATTTACCATCATGACTCGTAGAGACATACCGGCCCTAACTCATGGTGAGGTTAAAATGTGCATACTCGGAGGTGAAGAGCCCCTGTGCGTGAGACAGATTGTGTTTGCAAACACTCACCACCATCTTGTTCTTGGACACCCAGCAGTCGGCGGGGAAATCCTGCAGCATGGGCACCAGGAACTGCAGGCATCCATCCCAGTGACAGAGCAACAGCATCATTCCAATCAAGTTGACGATTCGCACCATTGCGCTGGCCAGGTCGTAGGTCATATGAAAAATCTGAACAGGGACAGAAGCAGAGACAGGACATGTTGGACACAAGCCGTCACACACTGGTCAATCTGAATGTCACTGACATTTGAAACAGGGCAGAGTATCACCGACTTCCTTACAATGTGACACATATGAAACCTGGAAATGCTGCTTTAAATACTTATACATACAGTACGTTTTACATAAATTGAACTGAAAGGTATAAGAATGCACACGTGATTTAAAAAAAAAAAAGAGTTTGCATAATTAATGCAATACCATGAGAAAAATAACTGCAATTCAGAATATTCAAAAACACTCAAGAATATTTTTGTGACGATGCAAAAGTATCATTTATCAGTCTTTTGAATGCAACAAACTGAACTGATTTATGGAAATGAGTCAAAAAACATTTTGGAATCATATTGTGTTTCCTTGAATTAAAATCCAACGATGAATTGCCTAAAGATTCCCACCCTTATAGAGCACAGTCTACAATTGCTCTGCTTTAGTGTGTGTGTGTGAGTGTGTGTTAGAGACACGGCTACTTTCTGAATCACTAACAAGTTAAATAATTGAAAACAGGACAGAACAAGTCCAGGCTCCTTCCGTTCTGTCATGAGTGACACAGAGAGAGAGAGAGAGAGAGAGAGAGATGAAGAAAGTGAATGGCTAATCCTAATGTGAAGTATCCTCTCGAGAAGCCGCCGGTCAGATGGGTGTTAATGGCCTCTACAATTGAAAGCTACTTAATGTGAGTGAAGCCACAGCATGCACTGTTAACAGCACAGGAGCTTATTAAAAACCACTCAAGTTGCTTTAAAACACAGCTTTTAAAAGCTTATGTGGGAGGAATATGCTCACATGATGCTATTGTTATGGAGTGACGAGAAAAGCCCTATAAATCAGTCTCTCTCTCTCTCTCTCTCGTCTACAGTCAGACGGTTATTATTGCTGGTATGTTTGTCTTTAATAACTCTTTCCTCTGCCAGGACAGTGTAATGACAAGCAGAGCATTACGTCGCTCTGGCTCGTTCTGAGCGCAGAGAAACAGCATGAGCTCGGATTAAATAATTGGCTCTCTGTAACATTAACTAGCTGTAAAAGCATCTGAATTAATCATGCAGCGATGTGTAAAAGTCACCCTCATTACTGACTGTCTGCCTTTACTGCTGTATCATCACAGACAGACAGACAGTGAGAAAGAGACAACGCTAGAGATAACAAGAGAAAGACATTTCAGATTCAAGCGATAACTAATGTTTTGTTTGAATGTACAATTCGTTTAAATGGCAGCATCTTCATCTTCATCATGAATAAAAAAACAGAGATGATGGAAAAAAAAGTCATGTACAAATCTACTTCAAGTTACAAGTTCTTAGAAACGTAGCTAACTGTTGTATTTATGTTACATTTGTTTATGAACAAAACAGTAACAAAAAAGTGTTGTTAAAAATATAACAATATTTATATTGATATTAATATTAATTTTATTGTTATTATTAATATTAACAATACTACATACTACTAATAAATTACTATTATTGTTGATGATCATGACAATAATACTATTAATAATGTATTATTATCAGTAGTAGTACTAGAAGTAGTAAAACATAAAAACATTTACCATCATCAATATTCATAATATTAAGACAAATGTGACCTGGCCCACAAAACCAGTCATAAGGGTCATTTTTTTAAAATTGAGATTTATACATCATCTGAAAGCTGAATAAATAATCTTTCCATGGTCTTTCCAGGCATGGTTTGTTAGGAGGACAATATTTGTCTGAGATACAACTATTTGAAAATCTGGAATCTGAGGGTGCAAAAAAATCTAAATATTGAGAAAATCACCTTTAAAGTTGTCCAAATGAAGTTCTTAGCAATGCATATTACTAATAAAAAATTAAGTTTTAATATATTTATGGTAGGAAATTTACAAAATATTTTCATGGAACATGATCTTTACTTAATATCCTAATGATTTTTGGCATAAAAGAAAAATGGATAATTTTGACCCATACAATGTATTGTTGGGTATTGCTACAAATATACCCCAGAGACTTAACATTGCTTTTGTGCTCCAGGGTCACAAATAATTATTATTATTGTGTGAATATTATGAATATTGATATTACTATGACGATGATGATTGTTATTATTAATAAAAATTTTATTTTAATATATTTATTTTAGGTAGGCAGCTCACTAGGTTTTTGAACACAGTCAAAGGATTGTTTGCTCTCTTTTCTGTCTTTCTACGCACTTGGACTCTAATAAAATAGCACGGTGAAATGGAAACAGACTGGAGCGCAATTAAAATGAGAAGTGCTCTGGGTAGATTGTGGAAATCCTCTCTAATATGGGCTTATTATAAAATCATTATTGTGAATCTGGGGAATGAAGACTAATGTGTCTTGTCTGAACGGCGAGGGATGAACCTATGAATGTATAAATCACCAAAACTACAGAGGCTTTTTGACTGTCTCTCTCTCTCTCTCTCTCTCTCTCTCCCATAGAGTAATGGCCGCTCGGCCGCTCTGGCTCTAATTGACATGAAACACGTTAACGATGGGAGCATCACGCAGCGACCAAACATCTCAGCGCTGATTGACGAAGCTGATGAGAAATGAGAGAGACCAAACAGAAAGACACAAATCTAGCAGACTGGACCAAAACCTGCTGGTTTCAGCACATGAGCGACGGGAAAATGATTCGATGAAGGAGTGAGGAATGACAGAAAATCGTACAATTATCAAAGGAGACATCTGGTTCACAATTAATCTGAAGATCCAGAAGAGAAAAGACCTTTTAGAGAAGAAAAGCCTGTCTGTCGAATTCAGTTCCAAATAAACTATATTTATAATCAAAACATCTTTCCACTCATCCATCATCACGTTGCAATATGCATAACACATTAGACATCTTTAAAATACAACACAATGCTTGCTTACTTTTTAACAACATTTGCAATGGAAAAAATAGAGAGAACATTATCAGAAACATGTCTTTCTATTGTAAAACTGAGCCACGGTGAAAGAGCAGACTCGATCTGTCAGTATGTTTATGTCCAGCGCAGTGAATAAAACACCAGACAACAGTAATCACTGATGAAGCAGCTTTCTCTGAGAAATACTGTCATGCTGTGTGCTAAATCACAACACAACCCTAAATCAAGTGTTTCACTGTGTCTGCAAACCTAAACAAACCTACCAGAAGTGATAAACATCCAGTCAAAGTTACATCCAACCTAAGCCTTAAAAATAATAAAAAAATAGTTATAATATTTATCCATTGAAAGCTATTTCATCTACTATAAAAATAAATAAAGAAATGCATTCATTTTATTTAAAATAAATAAATTAAAACTAATTAAAACAAATTAATAATTAACTAATTAAAAAAATATATATAAATGGCACATCACCTATTATTTAAAAAATAAATGGAATCAAATAAATTAAATGCATTTAAATACAAACAAACAAATAAATAACCCTACTGGAGGTGATAAACACCCAGTCAAAGTTACATCCAATTTAAGCCTTGATAATAATGATGATATTAACCCATCTGCAGCTATCTGATTAACTATTTAAAAATAAATAAAATAAAATAAATAAATAAAATACATTAAAATAATTTTAATTAAATAAATGTTTAGAATAGAACATTGCCTACCATTTAAAAAACTTTCAAATCAAAACAAACAAACAAACAAACAAATAAATAAATAAATAACCCTACTGGAGGTGGTAAAGTCAAAGTTATATCAAATCTAAGCCTTAATAATAATGATGACAATATTCATCAATTGGCAGCATTTTCACTAAACATATTTGGGTACATTTAGAATAAATTCTACAAAAATAAATTCATATTTTTTTTTAAAATACTTAACACTTTAATTAAAAGAAATTAATTAAAATGTTTATGTTTAGAATGGCACACAACCAATTATTAATTTTTTATATATAAATAAATACAATAAAATAAAAAAAACACCTAAAATAAAAAAATAAAAATAAATAAATAAAAATATAAATTTTCTCAATCAAACATCAACAACTATTTAAAAAAAAAAAAAAAAAAAAAAAAAAAATATATATATATATATATATATATATATATATATATATATATAGTTACCTTTTTTTTTTCTTTCAACCAGGAACATGTTTTTCTTGACTAATTAACAAGCATTAAACATACATGTAATGAGATCATGTGACCACAGCATAGTATTCTACTGTTTCAAATGCATACTAACCAAACACATTTTGACCAAATATTCAAGACTGGAGGGGAGTCTCTGAAAAATATTATGGGGACGATACAGTCTCTCACACACAATGTTCACATACTTCACATGTTACTGGTCATGCATATTCAATTTGCATACTGTGTATAGCAAACAAACGGAATCCTAGAGGAAATGAATCAGTATGGTAGTATACCTAGACATTGAGGGTTTTTGATGCTTTATTTACATGGTTTTAGAGTCTGCAGTGTGAATATTTATATTAGACAAGTCACATTTGCACATTGGCCTTTTATGTTGCCAAACCGTCTTACATCCTTTAATGCGCTGTTAAACCCAGTTTCTGCCTCCTCCTGCAGACTTTATCTCAACCGAGTGTATGTGTCAGGCGTGACACCAAACCAGCCTAGAATGACTATATTTGTGTTTTTGTACTGCAGGACCTCAGGTAACTCCGTGCCATACTGAACGCTATGCTTTCCATCCTGAACATCCAATCGCAGCGACACGAGCCATAAATCAGAACAATCCCAGATGCCGATATTAATAGAGAAGGACTCCCTGCCTTCACCCAATAAACAAACACAGATGGTCTGGCTACCGAAGCTCCACAACGCCTTCGAAACAATCCCTCACGTAAACTCAAGCCATTGAGAAGCACTCAGAGCCGTTTGGTTCACACAGAGAGAGCGCTTAAGCTTCACCGTTTGCATTATACGGGCCGAGCGGGGCTGCTTCAGCTCTTAAAAACATCCACTCCATTAAAACTCCCAGTGATGGCCCCAAAAGGCCCCTGGACGCTGAAAGCGAGGTTTGTTTGGATGGCCGTGTCAGCGAGAGCATCTGCTGATCGCAGGAGAGACTCATTAAGCCTTCAGATGAGTCTGATTTAATAACACGCTGACTAACTGCATTCACTCACAAGAGAGCTATTTCCCTTAGGAAGGTGGAGATCAGCATCTTCCAAACTTTTGAGAAGAAGATGTATTAAATTGTGAGACTGTCAGCATCAAGGGGTCCGCTTTGCTTTTTGTCAATTAAACTTGTGTACATTATTTGAAACATTGAAACAGAATAGGAAAACATCTCCTTTGGCCTTATTAATCATATCATATCATATCATATCATATCATATCATATCATATCATATCATATCATATCATATCATATTATGTGACCCTGGACCACATAAGTGTCAATTAAGTGTCTTAAGTGTCAATTTTTAAAAATTGAGGTTTAGAAATCTGAAAGCTGAATAAATAAGGTTTCCATTGATGTATGGTTTGTTAGGAGGACTATATTTGTTTGAGATACAACTGATTGAAAATCTGGAATCTGAAGGTGCAAGAAAATCTAAATATTGAGAAAATCAGCTTTAAAGTTGTCCAAATGAAGTTCTTGGCAATGCATTTTACTAATCAGAAATTAAGTTTTAATATATTTACAGTAGGAAATGTACAAAATATCTTCATGGAACATGATCTTTACTTAATATCCTAAAGATTTTTAGCATAAAATAAAAATCTATAATTTTGACCCATACAGTGTGTTTTTGGCTATTGCTACAAATATACCCCAGCGATTTAAGACTGATTTTGTGCTGCAGGGTCACATATTATATTATATTGTCAGAAAATCTAAACTACTCTGTATGCATGAGCTTAAAAAATGCTGCTCTGAAAACTAGTCTGACGATTTGTTATTGAGACTTTCCCACGTGTTTTGCACTTCTGACATGCTTTGCATGCTTCTAATAGGAGCCGGTCAATTTGCAGCATGCCGCTGTGGAAGAACGCGTGACATGCTGTCGTGAGAACGAACACGGCTCGACTAAATGAGGCAGCAGCTGCGTTCGCCGGATTCACTTCTCACCGCGCACCTCTGAGACCCTGTTCACCCGTTCACTGCTGATGCTGAGAGACGAACGCTTCTAATCATCGCCTTAATCACCATCCAAACCCATCCTCAGGAGGACCAGAGAAAATTACAGCCTAATGTTAGCACTCTGCTTTGAAACATTCATTAATTGATACGTGTAAGAGTCAACACTTCGATTTCTGCCAAAGCTCGCAGACTGGCTGGAAATGAGAGTCACGAAACATATGCTGCTTCCAGCCTGTGATTTCTGCAAACAGAGAACAAACTAGATTCTAAAAGCACAAATCAGATCGCTTCAGTATCTCAACCACTTCTGCAAGACAACAATGAGATCAATTGGAGAGCAATTGACGTCTGCAGTCAAACATCCGAGATCTCAGTATGAAGAGGACATGATATGAGCTGCTAATTTCACAGCATGCATTTCTTTTCTACATATACATTTTAGGAGAAACACTAAAGATTGACTCTCACATGATTAAGAACTCCAATAAAGCAATAGTTCAACCAAAATATAAAAAGTCATCATAGTCATCATGCTCACAGAAACATTAGTCTATGTTTACATGTACATCAGTATTCAGAAAACAAAACTATTAACAAGACTTCCATTTTACTGAATTATTAAAAGAAATGTCAATAATAATAACGACAGTAAAAATTATAATCAACAAAAATATTTTATTATTTGATAGGATTACAAAAAAATTACATTAATAATAATAATCATTATTATTATTATTAATGAACATATTTTTCAATTATTTTATGCTTGTGGCAGTGTCGTCTGGCATTTTTGAAATTGTTCTAATTAAATTAATGTGAACATTATTATTTTTTATAATAATAAAAATAAATTTAAATCAATAATAATAATGATAATAATAATAACTATTATTATTAATTTTGTGGAAGTGTTATCTGGCATGTTTGAAGGTCAGAAATGTTCAAGTCCTAATTAAATTACTGTGAACAATTATTATTTTTCAGAAATATGCAAAGGAATGTACATCAATAATAATAATCATATTATTATTATTATTATTATTATTAATATTTCTTCTTCTTCTTATTATTATTATTAATATTAATATTAATATTACTATTAATAATAATAATAATAATAATTTTGTTTAAGTGTTATCTGGCATGTTTGAAGGTCAGAAGTGTTCGAGTCATAATTAAATTATTGTGCACATTATTATTTTTTGAAATATTAAAATAAATGTACATTAATAATAATAATCAAGTTATTATTATTATTATTATTATTATTATTAATAATAATAATTTTGAGGTGCTGTTATCTGGCATGTTTGAATGTCAGAAGTGTTCAAGTCCTAATTAAATTATTGTGAACATTATTATATTTTAGATTTATTCAAAGAAATGTACATCAATAATAATAATCATCATCATGTTATTATTATTATTATTATTAATTTTGTGGTGGTGTTGACTGGCATTTTTGAAGGTCAGAAGTGTTTTAATGAAAATATTCTCAAATCTCATCTCAAATCTCTTAGAGAATAACATCAGGAAATGTGTAGATCAGCATATTTATAAGAGCAACGTCTATATGAATATTCTGATGCCAGTACGCATATAAAAATCACATTTTTCATGTAAATTGACATCAAACTTGCATGTCTTGATATGCCAAAGGGCAAATAATGATGGAAACTTTACTTTGAGCTCAACTGTTGCTTTAAATTATACATAACTGACAACTCCACTGAATCTCTTGTGCTATGAAAGCAATAATATTTTCCTCTAGGCAGAGATGTTAAATTCCCCACGGGTCATCAGATATCAGCAGTTATGAGTGGGGAATGTGGTAAAAACACTAAAAACATCCACTCACCTCCTCCCACTGATGAATGTAGCGTATAAGCCGCGAGAGCCGCAGCAGCCGCAGCAGACTGAGGATCTTGGTGAAGCGTACGATCCGCAGAGCGCGCGCCGTCTTGTAGAAATCCGAATCGATGCGTGTCTCCACAATGAGGAAGATGTAGTCCACGGGGATAGAGGAGATGAAGTCCACCACGAACCATGAGCGCAGATATTTGATCTTGATCTGCTGAGGGTCCAGAATGATCTCCGCATTGTCCTCCTTCACAATTCCTGTGCGGAAGTTTAGCACCAGGTCCATGAGAAAGAAGGTGTCGGAAACCACGTTGAAGACGATCCACGGCGGCGTGTGCTCGTCCTTGAAGAAGGTGATGCCCACGGGAATGATGATGAGATTTCCCACCATCAGGAGCAGCATGGTGAGATCCCAGTAAAACCTGGAGGAGAATTAGAGCGAGATGTCAGTATGCTTAGCAATGTCACACTAAAAAATCCATCACCAAAAAATGAGAATTTGCTGAAAATGTCCTCAACCTCAAGTCATCCAAGATGTAGATGAGTTTGTTTCTTCATCAGATTTGGAGAAATTTTGCATTACATTATTTGCTCAACAATGGATGCTCTGCAGTGAATGGGTGCCGTCAGAACGAGAGTCCAAACAGCTGATAAAAACATCACAATAATCACTCCAGTTCATCAGTTAATGTCTTGTGAAGCCAAAAGCTGCATGTTTGTCAGAAACAAATCCTTCATTAAGACACTTTTACCTTCAAACTGTTGTTTCCGGCTAAAATACATAATACTGTATGTCCATAATCCATAACAACACTTCCTCCAGTGGAAAAGTCCATCTCCTGTTGTCTCTCACATCAAAATCCACACACATATTGTTTAGAGCTGTTTTAGACTGTTTTGGCTTTTAACGGTGCTTGATCCGTGCATATCACTCTCTCACAAGAGGAAGTATTATTATGGATAATGGAAGCAACGGTTCGAAGTTAAACACATCTTAATGATAGATTTGTTTCTTACAAACACACAGTTTTTGGCTTCACAAGACATTAACTGATGGACTGGAGTGATTACAGTATAGTGATGTTTTTTGGACTCTCGTTCTGACGGCACCCATTCACTGCAGAGCATCCATTGGTAAGCAAGTGATGTAAAGCTACATTTCTCCAGATCTGATGAAGAAAGAAACTCATCTACATCTTGTTTGGCCTGTGGGTGAGCACATATTCAGTAAATTTATATTTTCAGGTGAACTATTCCTTTAAAGAACATCACTAAAAACCTTTAATCAGCCAATGGTGTCTTCTTAAACTCAGGCACATCATTTTAGTGATTCATAGCCAATGGACATAAAACACACAAGCATGTGGTCATTTAATTACAAACATGCATCAAAGCATATATGTATAAAATAAATTATTGTGGGAAAAAAAATTTCTGAGGTCAGCTAAGCCGGTTTATCTGGTGACCAGGTTAAGAACAGATTATGACCGGTTAAGAAGATTTCATTTCTTGGTAGCAGTATAAAGTATGTTTTGGATGCTTTCATGCTGGTTTTAGCATTGCTCAAACTGGTTTGCATGCAGCAACACCATCTTGACCTGCTTAGGCAGTTTTCACTATGTATGTTTGTTTCATTTTCTGTCACAAATATCTAAACATTCTTAAAATATCTACACATTTATTTGAAATGCAAAATGCCATAAGATAAGAAGCCTGAAAATATGGTTTGTGCTTAAAACAAGAACAAACATTTGCCAATGGGGTCAGAAAAAAAATATTCAAAGGGAAAACAAGTTTATTTTTCTGATACCACTGACAGATATTTGTTCTTGTTTTAAGCATAAACCTCACTTCATTTTGACAAAACTTCTAATCTTATATCATTCTGCATTTCAAGTAAATGTACCTTGATTACAATTGTTTCATATTTGTACTAGAAAACAGGACATAAAAATACAAAAGAAGAACAGCACTTTTTGCAGTGTAACAGACCAGGATTGGCCATCCTAAATCAGTAAAAGTAAACTTAAAAGCATTAAAAGTTGCCAAAAAGTGCATAGTTTATGCAGCGATACAGAATCAGCAGCATATAAATTCATATCCAGAGTTTTCATGAGCTGACATAAATCATATAAAACACTGAAAAGGAAAACGAAGCATAATTATTCAGAATGCAAATGCATGCACACACCTTTGTGACTAAGGAAATTCATTTCAACAATAAATTCAAATTCTGTTCGCTGAGGATTCAGCTTATGAATCGTAAGCGGTATGCACCTGAGATTTCAGCTATAAATTACGTTCAGAAAATCATGACGCTGAATTCCTCACCAATCTCCACGGTAAACACGGGAGTTTAATGCATGCAGCGCGACCTCTACCATCCTCAGGAGCGTCCACATGCATGTGTGTATGTTTAGTTATAAATTGCACTTTTGGCCCAGTTGGTAATTGAATCTAGATTGGCTCTGTTGTTGGGTGATATATCCTCACGGCTCTATAGACTGCACAGAGAGAGAAGGTCAGTGTTGTGAACGTCTGGTTCTGGTTGATTTACCCACCCAAGTTTAGGAAGCCCATAAAAATCCATTGTCGGTGTGAAAGCCAATTTAAAGCAGCCCAGGCAAAGTAAACGAAAGCAGTTAGATTTGCTTGTTTTTGTGGAGATTTTCAACTAAATTCAAACACCCACCGTTCATTACTGTTTATTCACTTTTTTCTTTTAACAGGAACATTTGGCTATTTGTGGATGAATCACTGCATCCTGAATAAACACTAATTACAGTGGAATTACATTAACAAGCACAACTGCCTGTAACGCCTGAGCTGTGATGGATTACAACACACACAAACACATGGAAAACACTGACAGTAATTGGAATTCTTCAAAGTAGCGAGGGAATCCGGCGATTCAGATCACTGTCAGGGTGTGTGTTGTATTTAGTGAGACGTTTCTGACACTGTTCGCTTCAGCTGAGGTTTTAAACTCAGGAGAACGTCACACACATCACAGGAACGGCACATTCAACACTCACAACATTTGTTCTTCAACCTCAGTATTCCCCAGGACACACACACTAGCTAATGCATAATCGACATTCGCCATTTTCTGCCCGTCCGCTTGCGTCTCTGGTCATGGTGACGGCTTTGATTTGGTAATCCTGGGGAATCAGGTAAAGTTTCTGAAGAGCAAAGGTTAGAAATCTAGACATTTACGAAGTAACAAAGCAGCCATAAAGTTAATAAGGTCACTGTTATTTGTTTCTTTATTGTATGTGATACGTGTTTTTCTTGTTAAAGGTTTTGTGCGCTTCAGCCTTCTGTCATTATAAAAGCATGTTTCAAAGATGAAATAAAAAAGAAAAGTCTGAAATGTGGCATATGACCTTAGAATAATGAGAAACAAAGTCAGAATGGCAGATGAAAACCTTTACCTTTATTTTTTATTTATTTATTTATGTATTTATTTTTTACAACATTGCAAGATGTAACCTCAGAATTCTGAGGGGAAAAGTCAGATTTGTGAGATATAAATTCAGAACTGCGAGATAAAAAAAAAGTCTGAATTCTGAGTTTACATCTTTTTTTCTCCCTCAGTATTGAGGGTTTAAAGTTATATATTTACATCTTGCAACTCTCATTTATTTGCAAATAAATTTGAAAGTGCAGTCATATAGCAAATATCTCAATATGAACTCAGTATAATAAGAAAATAATATGAACTGCTATCATCACTTGTTTCTGTGTATTTGTTTCTCCTAATGAATATTAAAAGTAACATTAGATGTTGATTCTTAAATTATACAAAATTAATAACTCCATTAAACAGCTCACCCAAAATATAACAATTATCTCATTGTATTCAGTGTTGTTACTAAAAACATTAAATATTTTTTGATAAAGCTGAAATAAAATATAACTATTGTATTAAATACTTAAACTTAAAAAGAAAACTTAAATGAAAAATAAATTAGAAATGTTTAAATACTAAAATTACTAAAAGATTAAATTAAAAAATCCAGGCTAAGCAAAAAATAAAAATAAAACATATATATATATATATATATATATATATATATATATATATATATATATATATATATATATACATACTGAAAAAAACAACACAAACTATGTATAGCCTGAATGCACTGTAAGTCGCTTTGGATAAAAGCGTCTGCAAATAAACTAAGAATGACAAAAGCCAAAAATACTAAAACATAAAACTATAACTATATAAACAACAGAATGCAACATATATATATATATATATATATATATATATATAGATTTAAAAAAAAAAAATATATATATATATATCAAATAAACTAAGAATGACAAAAGCCAAAAATACTAAAACATAAAACTATAACTTAAAAAATTAAAAATAAAAATAGATTTACAAAAAAAAATCAAAAGATTAACACTGTACAGAATATACATAATATTAAAACAACACTTCCATTGAACCACCACCAGATGCACAAGATACAAATGTGCAAAGTGATTGAAGGTTTTTCCATTTTTTTTTTTTTTACAACTTAACCTTGTTTTTTAAGATGTCAGACAAATAAGGAGGTTAAACAGCAGGAATGTGAAGTAAGCACTCCTGTATGTGAATGTTGTGATGGAGAACATTTCATCCTGAGCAGGCAGAGATCTGGCCTGTTTTACTATGGAAAGAAACCCCAACATGGAAAACGCTGCTCTATAAACAGCGAGTGTGTGTGTATTTGTGTACGTGTGTGCATTTAACAGTCAATCTCATGTTCCGAGACAGAAATAGACTCCATCCAGTATATACAGTGCTTCCTCTCACTCGGCACACAGCGTTTCTCTGACGTTAGACTATGAATTCCCCACACATCCAGAGAGAAGAAGAAAACAAGAGAGGGAAGACAACATACGACAGGAGGAACAGAGACAAAGACACACAGAGGGCTCGAGTGAAGAACAAGCCTGCATTTCAACAAAATCAAGAGGAAAGAAATAAGAAACTATATTTTTCAACAGTAAAGTTTGTACTTTGCCACTAGCAGCACCAAACAAAATTGGAAAAAAAAACATAAATAAAGTTTTTAAACAGGTTTCCTGGTATATTCGTGTTTGCAATATATCAAGTATTTTTCAGGGGGGGAATTAGCCAACAAATGATTGATTTTCTGCAATCAGACAATGTGTTTTAAAATAGTCTATAAATGACATACTTCACCTTTAAAGAACAGGAAGCCTTAATGATCATGCCTTAATGATGAAGGATCTTAATGATTTTGTCCATCGCAACATTATTTTCATGACAAACGCATTCACAAATTATTATTGAATTTGAATTTATTTTTTAATTTATTTGACTTAAAATGTGTTAGTAATTTCATTAATATTGTAATATAGAAAAATGATATTTAAATTGTCAAGTATTTATACATTATGGTAGTATTTGTTGTATTTGTTTATGCTGACTGAAATTATATACACACGTGGTCAGAATTGTTGGAACCCTTTTGATCTTTTATTAAAAAAAAAAATAAAAAAATCTAACCTTTCATTGGGGAATAAGAATTTAAAATGGAGGGAAATATCATTATGAAATTTTTTTTTTTTCTCAAATTAAAATATGCTTCATTTTATGCAAAATATAATTTCTTATTTTGTGAGGTGACGTGACCCAGATGTGTTTCCCTGAGATTCAACTGTTTAGCCTTGGAAAAGCTGAAAGTTGCTTAAAATGTGAAGAAGGACAGAACAGCAGATGGATGGAGAGAATATCCATTAAGAGAAAAAGAAAAGGAGAAATGTCCACACACACACACACACACACACACACACACACACACACACACAAACTCACACACACACACACCTGAAATGCTCCTCCATGACATTTTGCTCATCCACAGAGAGAGAGTCCTGTTTCCCTAAGAGGATGTCCATGACATGTTTTCACCTTTTGAGTGCCTCCAGCTACAAGATAAGCCAGCCTCTCTCTCTCTCTCTCTCTCTCTCTCACACACACACACACACACACACACACACACACACACACACACACACACACACACACACACTCCAGCAGGCTGTCATCATGGAAAAACACGCAGGAGTCACAGATGCACGAGGGGGTAGAATGAATGAATGAATGTATACGTGAGAGGGTATGTTGTTTTATCAGCAGTCACTTTTTTTTCTTTACATGTTATGCATAACCCACAAGATTCTGATGCAAAATAAATATTTACAGATTTATACAGTTAGTTATATTTACCCAGTGATCATTTATTCCATTATTTCCACCTCATTCCTTCAACCACCCACAACACCCTAGCAACCACATAACAACACCCTAGCAACCCCATAGCAATGTCCTAACAATCACACACACAACACCCTGGCAACCATAGCAATCCTCTAATCTGCTTATGACATCCTAGTAGACAGCAATGTCATAGAAACCACTTACAACAGCCTAGCAACCACACAACAATGCTCTAAGACCTCTCAGAACACACAGGTAACCACATAGCAACACCCTGGCAACCAATCAAAATACCCTGGCAACCACACAGAAATGCTCTAAAACCACTCATGACATCATAGCAGATAGCAATGTCATAGCAACCACTTACAGCACTTTAGCAACCAAACAACAATGCTCTAATACCCCCAAAACACACTGAAAACCACATAGCAACACCCTAGCAACCAACCAAAATACTCTAGCAACCACATAGCAATGCTCTAAAACCACTCTTGACATCCTAGCAGATGTCATATTAGCAAACACTTACAACACCCTAGCAACCACACAGCAATGCTCTTAAACCACTCACAATGCCCTATAGCAACTTCATAACAACACCCTGGCAACCAATGAAAATACCCTAGCAACTTCATTGCAAAGCTCTAAATCCACTCATGGCATCCTAACGGATAACAATGTCATAGCAACACTTACAATACCCTAGCAACCACACAACAATGCCCTAGCAACAACATTGCAACACCCTAACAACCAACCAAAATACCCTAGCAACCACATAGCAATGCTCTAAAACCATTCATGACATCCTAGCAGATGGCAATGTTATAGCTACCACTTACAATGCCCTAGCAACCACTCACAACACCCTAGCAACCACATAGCAACACTGACTACCTCCAACACACCCTAGCACTGTGGTGGGAGGAAACGGCACCAATGGCAGTGTTTATAATGCGGTTCTCAGGTGTATGTGCTGTTGTTGTTTTATTCTCTAACGGCACGAGTGAAGCAGCTCATTTATGAACATGAATTCTAAGCAGTTCCTCCTGAATAATGCATTTTTCTTGCTCTCGCTATGTGTTTGTTTGTGAGGCGGCTGTTTGTTTTTGAGGTGGTTGTTGGCTCACTAGTTTGTTGTTTGTTCAAAGAATCCCTCTCAGAAGTGGGGAAGTGCCATCTGGCCACACACACTCATGATACATTAACGCAAGAGAGAGAGAGAGCGCGGATGTTAGATCATGTTGTATTAGACAGCTGCAGTATAACATGCCGGTCTGAATTAGTCTTTTTTCTTGCACCCTGTCCAACTCACTGAGATTCAACTCTTATAGAAGACCCTGAACAGTTTGGCTTCACATCTGTGTGTGTGTGTGTGTGTGTGTGTGTGTGTGTGTGTGTGTGTGTGTGTGTGTGTGTGTGTTAGTGTTGTCACAATATTGGAATTTCTAACTTTGATACAATACCTTGAAAAATATAGAACTTTTTTTTTTTTTACTATTTTCAACACCACTAGAAAAAAAATGCCACAAAATTAAGGGCATACAATTTTTCATTGAAAGAAAATATAACTAGATGAGTAAACTTCATAACAAACTTTTATGTTAGTTGGGAAATGCCTTGTTAGAAAGTTTGAAACAAAAGCTGAAGTCTGAAGATTTTACTCAAAGTCATTAAAATGTCATTAACATGTTCTAGCACGTTGCTAAAATGTTTAAGCAATTAGCTATCGTGTTTAACTTCGCTACCATGTTTAACACATTGTTAGCATGAATTAGCATGTTATCATGATTTAACATGTTGCTAGTGCGTTTTAACATTTGCTAGCATGATTTAGCATGCTGATAGCATGATTTACCAAGTTGCTAACATGAATTAGCATGATTTACAGTATTCACAAAACATACAAAATGCCTCACAGTAGCATATCATGTTTTACACGGCTAACATGATTTAGCATGTTGCTCACGTTTTAACACTTTGTTAACACGTATTGATAGCATGATTTACTACGTTGCTAACATGAATAAGCATGTTGCTGGCGTGATTTACCATTTTATAACATTACTGACATTGATTATGTTGCTAGCTTGATTAGCACATTGCTAACATAAATTAGCATGTTGCTAGCATGAGTTAGAATGTTCACAAAATACCTCACAGAAGGGAAATCCCTAATACTAAAAAAGCCAAAAAATAACAGACATAAATAAATAAAAAGAAGATAGAAATGCTTAAACTGATCAAACATGAAGACAATAAACACACGACTGCAACAATATATGGTTTATCTGCATTCTTCAAGCCATCTCGGGTATTTTCATAAGAATTTATAAGTCGATTTGTAATGCACTGTAGAATACTACACAATAATACATTTTTGGCCTCGTTCTATGATTAGAAGCCACATCAGTCAACAAAAGTTGAAGTTATTTCAAACACTCAGCTGATCTTATGAAGTGAGTTTGAAGTAAAATATGTTTTTAAATATGTATTTTGTTGAACAACAGGTTTATAAATGCTTCTCATCACACTTCGGTGTGTGTGAACTCGCTGTCAGAGAGAAGAGAGAGAAAGCGCAGCTGGTATTGGTGTATCAATACTGTAGAAAAAAAGAGTACTGAAACCATTTTAGATATTTCAGTATCGAAAAATCTGTTTTTTTTTTAACAACACTGAGGACTTGGCTCATAGGAATCACAAATGAGAGCTCTTCATACACATCATATTTTCTCTGACCATTACAATTAAGTGAGCTATTTTTTGCTGCTGCACCTTTAAGAACATGCTTTACATGTGACAACATTTTATTATTTTTCATGCAATTAAATGAGGATGGGAAAAAGGGTGAATTTGTCCAGTTCATCCATTTTTTTAGGCAGGAGAAGTCATGACAGCACAAAAACAAGTATTTAGGATCACAAACAGTTTGCAAACATGGAAAAGGGACGCGAGATGCCTTGTTTGTTGGATTCCTTTCTTCTATCTGTCTATTCTCTCCATCAGCACAGGGGACCAAAGGACGCCAGCTACACTGTACAAACACACTTCAGCAGATAAACAGAGCACAGAAGAACACAGATAGTTGTCTGTCAGCAGAAAGCTAATGTTCTCAGCGTTACACTTAACCCCACTGAGGAACCAAGTACACACTTCAGAAGAACTCACCACTGTCTCAAAACACTTATACAAACACACGATGGAATTTAAGGACACGAACACAAACGATTTATACGGAAAATGCTGCACATTAACAAGAGAAGCTGCTTTTAAAGAAATGGTCAAGGATGAAAATTAAAACTCATCATTTATTCTTCCTCATATTGTCTTAAATCATAAAAAGGTTCCAAAACACCATGAAAATGCCATAAATGGCCATAAAAGTCATTATAACTCATATTCTATATTCTAAGTGAGCTGTTTATGAGGATCAGAACTAAATGAGTCATTATGCAACATACAGACCACTGAAAATTACAGAAAAAAACATGTTAGATAAGAAAACAATAATATAATATAATAATATATAGCCTATACTATATATTTTCTGTATTTATTTATATACGTTTTCTATTTTTAAAATAAAAAAAACCTTAAATAAACATATATTATGTAAATATGCACATATACACTATATATTTACATACAAATACACGCTATATGAAGTTCATATGAATATATATTTGCTCTGTGAAGTCTCTACAGGTGCTATGCACGTGTGGGATTCTCCATGTCAGTGTAATGAATTAAAGTGATGGTATAGTGTGGTGGTAAGCATTAAAACCTTTATAGTCCTTTATAATCATTTACTATGGCCGTTGCATAACTAAAGAATGAAGTATGATTCTCAGAGTATGATCTTCAAAGAACAGTCACCAGTACACACTTAATCTCTCACTCTCTCTATCTCACTCTTTTAGGATCTCTGGTTATCTGTGCTTGAGTGTATTTATGTTTCTATCACAGATATCAGCCGCTGAGTGAGACAGACAGAGCAAAGAGGAAAACCACAGCAGCAGTGAGTGTATCTGAGAAAGTTTATCTCTAAACGAGACAAATGTGAACTGGTAAAGAGGGTATTTCAGTGTGTGTGATAAAGTGAGAGGGATAGTGTAAGTGGAAGCTGTCTACCATCACCTAATGAGAAGGTAACCAATGTACAGGCTATAATACCAGCACTATTTTGTGCTGCACGCACACACAAACACGAGCCATCACCTCCTGCTCGGACGCAAACCATTATTCCTCAACAGCAGGTGATGTAATCAGCAAATGGAGAGAGCAGAATGAAAGCTGCTCAATCCCTTACATCCAAACTGATCCTGAGAGAGACCAGAGGGGTTGTGTAAAAGGAAACAAAGAGAGAAACAGAGCAAAAGAAAAAGAGACAGAAAATTGGCAAGATCAAAAATATACTCACAAACTCACTGTAAACCCTACATGACTATTGTATGGCATTTATATGCTAATGTCATCTTTAGCATCCCTTAAGACAACACTGGGAATTGCAGTGCCTACATTCATTGCTCATTTTAAAAATGCAAAGGCTCATTAAATCTTTTGTTTGCATTCCATAGAGCATAGAGAATGTTTCAGGCCTAAAAGAAAACAAAAAAATCACAGTCGAATTCATTCTTAAAGGAGCAGTTCCCCCCCTAAAGAAGAAAATTTGCAGAAAATGTCCTCAACCTGAGGCCATGTAGATGTGTTTGTTTCTTCATCAGATTTTGAGAAATGTAGCATTGCATCACTTGATCAGCAATGGATGCTCTGCAGTGAATGGGTGCCGTCAGAATGAGAGTCCATACAGCTGATAAAAACATCACAATAATCCAAAAGTAACCCACACCACTCCAGTCCAGCAGTTAATGTCTTGTGAAGCCAAAAGAAACAAATACATCATCGTTTTCACTAAAGGAAGCATTATTATAGATTTAGGGCTCATATTTTAGCTGGAAACAAGTTAAGAACGTATTGATGATGGATTTGTTTCTCACAAACATGCAGCTTTTGGCTTCTCAAGATGTTAACTGATGGACTGGAGTGGTCGATTATTGTGATGTTTTTATCAGTTGTTTGGACTCTCATTCTGACGGCACCCATTCACTGCAGAGGATACATTGGTGAGTAAGTGATGCAATGCTACATTTCTCCAAATCTGATGAAGAAACAAACGCATCTACATCTTGGACAACCTGAGGGTGAGCACATTTCTAGCAAATTTCCATTTTTGGGTGAATTCTTCTGAGAGCTTGAAGACAACCAGACCTCAGATTAAAAATTCCTTTAGTCCACACATACTGTGAAGAAAAATGGCATCGAGACATGTGTGTGTGTGTGTGTGTGTGTTTGCATGTGTGTGTCAAATACATCTTGCTACTGTCATCCGCGGCTCTTAACCGAGTCTGAAATACATAGAAGATCCAGCAACAAGCTCAACACAGCGATCAGAGAGGCACTTACCCTTCCACATGACCTACACACACACACACACACACACACACACACACACACACACACTTTATTCTTAGTACAGTGTGTGGTTGATTCAGGCTGTGAGTAAGTGAGCGAGACGCCGGTTTGCCGTCTTATCTGCTCATGTCTGAACTTAGAGAGCGGCTATCAATCATCTTTCTATTGAGCCTTTAAGCAAACAGTCTCCAAAACACTGCAAATGACAAATAAATGATCGACACATGTGATTTCCATATGAATGTTTGTCATGAGAAATAAATGAACTCACAGAGACTCTAGGCTTTTGGGGGAAATGACATGGATGCTTTAATAAAACCCATTTAAGATCTATGCACACATCAAAACCGGATAAAGATGCCCGAAACCTGAAGGATGTGTTTGATCTAAAAGAGGAAATCACAATTCTGTCATCATTTATAGTGTGTCGTTCACCTCTTCATGTGGTTTAACCTTCATTTGGTTAAGCTGTGTGCCTACATTCATTTAGGGTGCTTTCACACTAGCACTTTTGGTGTGCACCCGGGTTCGATTGACGTCAGAGTTCGGTTTGTTTGGATGATGTGAACGCTGTCTTCTGACCTTGGGTGCGTACCCGCGAACCGTACCAGAGTCCACTTAAAAAGAGTGGTCTAGGGTTCGGTTCATGTGATCTCCAGTACGTTTCGCTGCTGATATGAACACAATAGTACCAAATCGCAGAAGTGAACTGCTATTAATGACGTATTATTTGATAAAAATGTGTGTTTGTGTGTGTTTCACTAACTTTCCTTACGAGCATGACTGAGAGAGCTGTATCATTTCTGTTCGCCTTTATCATTCTTTAGAGCATTTGCAGTACATTCGTAAGACAGACGTAAGTGACGTTATGTACTGAAGCATTGGAAACAAAACCAATGCAGATGAAATGAAGAAAAATGAAGAGAGCAAGATGCATTTTGTTGCCTTCTCCTGCACCGTTGTTACTTAGCAATAGGGTAAACAGCGGCTGGCTTGATGACGCAAACGAAACACAGTTCAGACCCAAATAATATAATAATGAACACAGTCCAGGGGCAGCTATGTTCACACTTGGTGTCTTTTATGAAGCTGCCAGCATCTGTTTTACATTATAATCCTATGGAGTAAACCGTGTTTTCAAAAAAGTCGTGAGCGCTTTTTAAAACGCCACCACCGGCGTTTTTTTCTGCAGCTCATAGAAAAAGTTCCACTTTTCTGAAAAAAAAGCCCTACGTCAAGCGCCTTTTTGACAGCTGACTAATGACAAGTGAGTCGTTTCCATAACAATAAAAACAACGAGAGAGAGAGAAAAAAGAAGATAGCCAGTAGACAGATCATACTAGTTTTGGAGCACAAGTTGTTGTATGATATGTGTAATCTAAAAAAAATATGGCACAAGCCATGCATCATCCAACCAGAGCTCCTGGACTAAATTGTTGAAAGCACCATACAGTTTATAGATACTGTAGGAGGAGCGCTCCCACAAACGTCGTTGTAA
This sequence comes from Cyprinus carpio, assembly GCF_018340385.1. Taxonomy (NCBI): domain Eukaryota; kingdom Metazoa; phylum Chordata; class Actinopteri; order Cypriniformes; family Cyprinidae; genus Cyprinus; species Cyprinus carpio. Next base: position 24,173,712 of record NC_056614.1, read on the forward strand.
ACCAACATTACCCTCCCCATTAACTTTAGGCCAATGTTAACTTCAAAAGCCGACATTTCTGCAGCACACAGCGCTAGGCTACAGTTGCAGCTATTGTTATAGCAACAAAAGACGCCCTCGGCTGCTATTTGCAACCAAAACACTGCCAGCTTTTAATATTTTACTAAAAAGGCGCTCTTGTCAACTTTTTCTTGTCAGAAAAGATGCCAAGTGGGAACACGCCGTAATTCCCTTAATAAATGAGATCAGGGTGATCTACAAGAAATGAAGCATGTCATAGATACTGTAGGAGGAACTGATCCTGAAGGTGTTTTCTTCTTTCAGAAAAGCTGACACCTTCTATACTGTGTCTCCACTAGATTTGAAGAGAAAGAAGAAAAATAACATGTTCAACCACATACTGAAAGAAAAACCAAAACGCTCAACCAAAAACAAACAAAAAAAAACACAACACCAACATTCATAATAAACTCACGAAGCAAAACACCAACGTTAAGTAAAACTAAAGCTAAAACTATTACAAATAATTTTCATTCATTGAAATATGGCTAAAATAATAAAAAATAAAATACAAATTTTACATGGAAAATCTTCAACTTAAAAATAAATGAAAATGAAAAGCTGGAAAGAAATACTTAAAAATAAAAAATAAATAAATAATCAATAAAACTTAATAAATGCTATAACATAAATATTAAAATCAGTGTATACTTTTTTACTATAATACTACTATAACACACTAAATATATAGCATTACAAATGAATATATTCAGTATTATAAATATAATCAAAATAGATCTGCATTACACTAATATCTACAATTCATATGAACTTCAGAGGCAGATTTCAATAATCACGGAGATTTAGCTACTCCACTTATTGTGTGTGAAAACATGCAGTGTTTAATTTCAGCATCAGTCGCAGCATCAAACTTCAAAAACAAATTCATTTTCGATCAGGTTTTTGATAATCTCTCCTATCGCCCCGCCCCCTGCCCGTCATTGGCAAAACAGACAGTTAGTCCCGCCTCAAACTCACACCATTGGTGGAGTCAGCTGTTGACATGTCAGAGGACTCAAACAAAGAGAGAAAGCATTTAAACAAACAGCAGCTTACTAATAATTGTCTATCAGCATTACGCTGGGATACGAGAAACTATAACACAAAGTCACTTTAACACAAAGTGTTTGCACGATCAGTGAAATGTGAATAAAATCACTCGCAAACACACTTCAAAGGACACAGTCCTCAAACACAGTTGGCATGTTTCCCGTTCGCTAACCTCTCTGTAAGTGAGCCTAGGTCACCGCGCCAGCATTATTTCAATGCGGCTCCATCCCTCCCCTCTGTCTCTCATCGTCCCATCAGCAGCACATCCCTATCCCTCCATTAAATAAATTGTGTTGTAATAATCCGCTGTGCTGCGTGCTCCTGATATCGGTGGCCTTTTTGATTACCCCACTTTCAGTCCATCCAGGACACTCGATAATTCCCGCTTTACCTTCACCGAATTAAAGCACCAGGAGTTGGTCATTCTTTTAGTAGTTTTTTTAACATTTTTACATTAAAGACATTACATTCTTCTTTTTTTTTTAAGAATGAAATTTGTTAAGAATAAACCCCTTTTAAAATGAACAGTGCCTTATTTAACAAAAACACAGACATTAAATGGCCAACAATGTCTGTCTAATGCATCTGTAAAAAAGTGGACATGGAATATAACAAAAAAAGAAAACCACAAGAGCGTGGTTTGGGTCATATGTAACACTCCTATGCATTATTGTAGAAGAAGATGCAGGAGAAACAAACAGAGGAAGAGGATGAAGAAGAGAAAATAAATGAAGAAGAAGAGAAAAGAAGGAGCAGAAGGAGATGATGAAGAAGCAGAATAATAAAAGGAAGCATAATGGGGTGAACGAATAAACAAAAGCAGAAGAGAAAAGAAGAAAAGGGTGATGAAGAAAAAAGCATACAAAGGAAGAAGAAGAGAAAGCAGAAGAAGAGAAAATAAAAAAGCAGAAGGACAAAAAAGCAGAAAGGGAAAAGAAAAGGGTGAAGAATAAGATGAATGAAGAAGCAGAAGAAGAAAAAGAAGAGACAAGATGATGAAGAATTTAAGTAAAGCTAAAGAAGAAAAGAAACAGAACAAGGAAGATGAAGTGAAGATTAAAAGGAAGCGGCAGAAAAGAGAAGAAGCAGGGTGAAGAAGAACAAGCAGAAGCAGACGAGAAAAGAAGGACGAAAGAAAATGAAGAATGGAGAAGTAAAAGCTGATTCAGAAAAATAAGAAGAAAAAAGAAAGCAGAAGAAGAGAAAATAAGAAGCAGAAGGACTGAAGAAGCAGAAAGTGAAAGCTAGAAAAAAGATGAAGATGCAGAAGATGAAGAAAGGATGAAGAAGGAAAAGAAGGATGACAAGAAGAAAAGGATGAAAAACAAGCATATATAATCAGAATAATGATGCATCCACACAATAATAAAGATATCATGATTTGACTTAATACCATGAGACACAAGTAAGGTATGGAGAGCTGAATTACCCCAAGACAACATTACATGTGTTCAGCTTCCGCACTGCAATCAGAAAACACTTCTATACGCATATTAAATAAAGAGTCCGTGTCTAATAATGTTGCAGGCCAGCCAAATGAACAACTCGCTTCAAGTGAAGTGAACTTCTACAGATTTCTCGTCTCATTCACAAATAAATCAGGTGTGGGACACGAGCGCCAACCTGCAAGACCCAAACAAATCAATAGAGACACGCAGCCAACAATCAAGTGCAATCAAAACCCGGGGAGAGGATCAGACACTGCCAACAAACCAATTAAACAAGTGTGTGTGTGTGTGTGTGTGTGTGTGTGTGAACTGTACATAATCATCCACGGCAAACCCTTCAGCTTCTTCACCAATTACTCCTGTCCTACAAACCAATTAAACCAGCATCTGTCTCCTCACACTGAAATTCATATATTTATCAATTCTTTAAGTCAACCTAAATATTATGGATGGCTTTTATCAACAAACTGTACTGCATTAATGTTCTTAAAGCCAACATGAAATGAAATTCACTACCCATTTTACTCAATTTTATACATTGGAAATGATAAAATGATGAAAACAATGAATATCAGATATCAAGATGTATTATTATTATCAAGACCGATATTATTATAATTATAATTATAATTAAATAATAATAACAATTATCATCATCATCGTTCTTGTTGTTGCTGTTAAAATAATATTTTAATAACATAATGCAATAAGATAAAATCTGCAAAAAATGTATTTAAATGTTTTTCAATATTTTTTTTTTTCATTTTTTTCAATATTGTATTAAATAATAATAATTATTGTTAAAATAATAATATTTCAAATACATAAAAAACTTAAAAATAATAAAAATCACACTTACACAAAATAAAAAAAATAAAAAAAAAAAAAAAAAAAATAAAATAAAACATGAAAATATATTTGTGTTTTTATATTTTAGCGATAATAGAATATTTGAGGGTCAGTGGAATCAAAAGTTTGAAAAGTTGAAAAAGAAAGTTGTTTAAGTGGTGGTGCTATTTTATGTTTATTATGTATTATAAGTTATTATATGTTATACAAAATGGGGGAAAGGGTAAATTTAAGGTCATACACATCACATGAAGAAGAATAAAAAGCTAATTTGCCACACTGGAACAAAAAGAGTGAGTGAAAGCGAGATAGTCAGACTATTAATGCCATTTCAAGGGATCTGTAAGTGTGCTGATGACTTTGGTTTGGTTTAGTCACTCTTACAGTACAAAATCACACAGACCTGTGCACAGACATCTCTACTGAAATAAAACCAACCCTGTGAAGAACAGATGAAGAAAACGATGTGACAAAAGAACATTTTATCCAGAAAGCATTGCTGCTCTGAAACCACAGAGTCTCTGTCTGAACCTGTAGAAAACATCAAACTCTAATGTGCATTCTGTATTCTAAAGCTGCTCCACTTTGCTTTAATGAATTCAACCAGATCTGAAGAAAGAGATAGAGAGAGAAAATAAACCAGTGAGAGATGACTTCCTTCTTATTTTGTGCACTGAAGGTAAGTCCCTTTTGGGAGACGTGCGGCTGGCTGTGCAGGATGAACAAAAGGATGGAAAGAGAAGTTTGTGTGTGAGAAAGAGAGATGAGCAATAGAGGTGGAATTAGTGGAAAGACTCATCAGACAAAATTAACCCCTAATGATTGCTCATGTCCATTGTGCTCGCAGATTTGGCTTGTTAGACTGTGATGGATTAACATCTTCAGCACAAAAACATGTGAACGCTTTTTCTCATTCCCTCTCAAGGGCCTCAAGACTGCAATTTTAACCCCCAGAATGCATTATGAATGCAAAGTTAACGGGTTAGTATTATTTACTCACCCAAACCTGTCTGACTATGCTCAGATGGAACACAAAAGAAGATATTTTGAAGAACACTTTAGTGTCCAAAAGATCTTTTTCTTTGTTCCACCAATAAAGGTTTGTGTTGCTTTAACATTCATTTGGAAACACAACATGCACTAAACATTGTCCCATACTGCTAATGAGAAGCACGCTTTAAAATTTAAAAGGTTTGATGGTTTAAAGTTTGAAATACAAGAAATTAAGAAATTAATTCTACAGCTATAATGTAAAATTATTATTATCACATAATTTTTCTAAAATACGTTTAATTACTTAAAACTACTTAATTATTTAACTACTTTTTTTATCATATTTTAAATAGCAATCAGTTTTATTGAAATTAAAGAAATTAACGAAAGGCACTTCTGATGCCGAAATTAAAACTAACAAAATCTAAATCAATGTCTAAATCTAAATGTACTTAAATGTTACATAAATACTAAAAAGATAGATACTGTAACACATAAAATGTAGGGCACTATAGAAAAATAAATTATATCTTAACTAAGGAATTCCGCTCTCTGATTTAAATGCTCAGTTTGCTAGGATAAGATAAATACAAGATAAGAAAATACTTTAGATTTGGAAATGTGACTATTGATTTGATTATAGTGTCATTTTTGCTCTCAGAAAAATCCACTTGGTCTCTTCCTGTCCTGCACAACTCATATTATTCAATAACTGAGATGATAATGCCTGAAGCCTCAAGTGACAAGCAGCAACGTCTCAGTATCCAGCAATGAAGCCACACAAGCTCTTCCTTCCTGCTACTGATCACCATCACTTACAGAACTTCCTGTGCTTTAATTCACAGTATAAATGCATTTAAGCTTTGCCTGATCTGTCATAACATCATTTCACTTCTGTCAGCCTCACTAGCATATAAGTAAATAACACGTCTTATACTGTAGATGTGGCCCTTGCAACACACAGTCATGCATTACGGTGTCCATTACATTAATTCTATTAGTGAGCATGGAAAAATACTAACAGGCAACATGCACTTAATCTATAATTATTATGTGGAACTACAGGCAATTACACAACATTAGTGTTACTGCTACTAAAACTGATTATATTCATGTGCAAAAAGGACTTCATTTCATTTTAACCAGTTCATTTTAACTAGGGTTATTAAAGTAGTTATCTAAAACTGAAACTAACATTTAAAACAAAAACATTCTTGTTGCTTGAAATAAAATAAATGATAAATGAAATTTTATATAGGCGATAAAGAGGCAAAACGTATGGCCTGCAACTTTAAATTGGCAGCATAACATCTATTAATGTTTAAGTAATGCAAAAAAAATAATATATATTCATTTTAAACAATACTGTTGTTTACTTCAATGCATTTCTTATTCAACCCCATAATTAAAATAAATAAACATGTCCCATAAATGCTTTTGACAGGTTTTTGGATTCCAGTTGTTATTATGAAATGCACACCTCAGAAGTGAACCAAACAAAATCCTTGCTCTGAACCATTTTCTGTAGGTCAATTCAAACGACTGAAGCTCACAGCTCAGACGCAGCACTCCTTGACATTTCAATTATTGTGGTCACTGTCTCTTTTGAGGTGTGCGGTCAGTGCTGAGTGGATCTCACTCATTAGATCTGCACCGATCAGTAATGTGTGACCTGCAGAAGAGGTGAAGGCATCAATCGAATTACTAAATTACAGTGATACGGATACATCTGTGCATACGGATGGATGGAGACATGGAGGATTTTAATTGCAGGTTCTGTAATCACTGAGTCGCCGGGTTTAAGTGCTAAAACGGGTTCATTTTTATGCATACGGCAAAACACTAATTACACGGCCATTATGCAACAGCAAACATAAGCCACCCCGACACAAATGAAAACACAAAACTTCCTTTATTTGTCATTTCCTGCGGAGGCCAGTTATGAGAGGAAGCCGGGGCAAATCTGTCTCTGCTCAATGACTTGGGAACTGATACTGCAAGTACTTTAAGAGCATGACAAGATAAATATATGGTGGATGACACACTGCACAGAAGAGGATTTTGGAAGTGAGGGCGAGTGTATTGTGTAAGGAATGGGCTGGTGCCATAGAGGAAGGACCACAGAAGCTCTGTTGCAAAACCTACAGTAGTTAGCTGTCTACCTAGACAGCATTTTAAAGTGGCAAAAGCCATCTAAATGGTAAGCAACAACATACTGCTGGTTCAATCAAACTGCAAGGCATCACCACGTGCTCATCACACAAGCAATCTCAGAATACATTGCAACAAATTCAGCAAACAAATTCAAGATGGTGAAGAGTGACAACAATTATAAAATAGCTCAACATTTGTAGTTACAAGAGTGAAGATATTCAGTGTAAAAAAATAAATAAAAAGATATATCGTAAATACAACTATATTTAATTTAATATTCAAGCATTGATAAAATAAATAAAATCAAAATTAAAAACGGACTACTTTTACTTTTTCTTCTAATTTCTTTTTAAACATTTTTAGTTCTTATCGTTATTTATCTCTTAAGCACCTTTTAAGATTTTTTAAAATAATTTTAAAGTATGCAAAGCACTTTCAATTACTAATGTGTATAATAAACTTATAAATTATATTAATTTTCCAGCTTTTTTGCTCATGCATATTTTATAATTTTTAATCATTTTACAGTATGTAAAGCAATTTGAATTAACAATATGTATGAAATACGATAAACACACAAAATATTAAATCCTGACCACTGCTTTGTAATTTATTGTCATTTTTTATTTCTCATGCACTCTTCATAGTTTTGAAATAATTTTTCAGTATTTAAGGCACTTTGAATTATCAATGTGCATGAAATAAAATACAAAAATAAGCTTTATTAAATATTAAATATTTATTTTTTTAAAAATTCATGTATCTTTTATAATAAATAAATAAACTATATTACATTTTTAAACATATTTACATATGTATATTACATATTTATATTTACACATATTTAAACCCTAATTCAATATAGCATCATGTCTCTTGTTGTTCTTCTAGTTAATAGTGTTATTTGTGTGTTGCTACAGAACGAATAGGGGTCACTAAAATATCCAAGGCTCAGTCTTAAGAATGCTGTGTGGCCTTTATCTCCAGTAACGATGCTCTGGTGTGTGACCTTGCTGTGGTAATTATGGAGGTATACGCAGGAGGAGATTAGGCCTGTAATCAGCACTGGAAATTCAGTCTATTGTGTTCAGAAGGAGAGAAGCGACGATATTATTATCTGTGCCACAGCAACAATATGAGAATACCCGCATGCCTATAAAAGAGCTGTTATACAGTCTGCTTAAAGGAACAGTTCAGGCAAAAATGCAAACTTTTGCAAAAATGTCCCTATTTATATGCTGTTTTTTTTAAATTGAGTGTCAGTACTGCATTAGGTAAACAGTTAACAAACTTCCTCTCTCAGCATTGACACACACACACACACACACACACACACACACACACACACACACACACACACACACACACACACACACACAGCAACCTCATATTCTATCAGTCTATTCCCACACTGCCTTTCATATCATCCAGGAACAAAGCTGCAATCTCATAATGTCAAGCAGAATAAAAGCATCATCTCGGGATCAATAGGTAAACAAGGCAAACAGCAGTGGTGTCTCCGGAGGGGGTTGGGTTAGCGGTTAACCCTGTGTCGCACATGTTACCCTACCGATTCATGAATGAAAACAGTGTGTAAATTCAACCCAATCACAGAGATCCATAGCACACAGTGTTTGTGAACATGCATTTAGCCTGTTAGACAGCTTGTGAATGCAAAATAGATGGCAGGTAATTAGAAATTAACTAATGTTGGCTTTTTTTGAAGGGTTTCATGATCACAGCATGATTATAGTTTCATGCACTCATATAATCACAAATGAAGCCTGAGGCAAATGTGCACAAACCTGTGTATATGAGCATATCAAACCTATAGAGTCAATGTCATCCCCAAGGACACGTCTTAATTAATAAAGAGAGAGAGTGTCTGGTTTTCATGTAAAATTCAAGCAGCTAATGCACTTTGACTGTCAGCTGGGAGAGCTTTTGCCTGGTATGTTGCAAAATGGCACATTTGGAAGAAGAAGAAAAATATAAACAAAACTGACATGTTTTGGACATTTTTGGCTGCCAATTTGTCAGTGGCATTTGACTTTGAAAAGGAATCTGATATTTTATGGAGTTAAATATATGTAACTGTAACTATTTTGGTTCCCAATGAATGTTTCAGTGATCAGTTCTTAAAAGAACTACTTTTTTTCTTAGTATGAAGAACATTTTAATAATCTAAATAATCTTTTTCCACTATAAAGAACCTTTGTTTAAGGTTCCTCATAGAACCTGACAATAAAAAACCTTTATTTTTAAGTGTGCATTATTAAAAGTGCATCAATCATGCCTCTCTCTTTATAGCCTTTCATTCGCTTTCTTCTTCTTCGACAATGGTTTGACACTATTAAAATAGGGCAGGCAGTTTCTAATAAATAACACATTTGAAATTGAACCCTCATTATATGCTATTTTGCTGTTTTGGGTCAGCCCAACTACATTATTTCCCCCCCATGCACGGGTGTAAGGAGGGACACAGAACGGGTTACCTGAAATCACTGTAGGGGTGAATAATCCAGTAGCCAGCGGATTTGACCCGTTCTTGCTCCCGTTCCACCGCCTTCTCGCTCCCAAACATCCTAAGGGAAAACTTATTGACCCCGGGCTGCAGCATCGCCCCGAATTGCCTGTGCATGAAGCCCGCTTGATAGTACCTCTCGTCGTCAGGCAGGATCTCATCAATGCCCTCCAGCTTTATAAAGCCAGCCTGCTGATCCGGGACGCCCGGTTGCTGCTGCTGCTGGCTCGCACCGGCGGCATCCTCTCCCCCGCCGCCGCCGCCGCCACCCGCGGCTCCAGGAGGGCTCTCCTCGCTCGGAGTGACTTCTCCCTCCGTGATCAGACGCCTCTCCTCCGCTACATCCGAGTCGTGGACGTGCCGACTGGTGATGGAAGAAAGGCTGCCTCGGAACCTCCGGCAGTCCCCGTTGGAGCTGGTCTTTACGGGTCTCCCGATGTCCGTCTCCATGATCACGGACTCTCCGCTTCTGGTCTCCCCGAGGGCTCCGGCGGAGGTCGGCGAAGGCAGAGGCTTCATCCGGATGCTCTTTCTCCGGGTGTCCTTGTCGGCGTCTTCTGCATCACCCATGATGAACGCTTTCTGCCCGATGTGCTGTGGCAAACTGTAGAGCCTTTTACGCATGGACGAATGCAACCTGTCCATTATGACATTGAAACGGGTGCCCGATCACTTCAATGACAAACTAATTCAATTCGGGTGTAATTATTGCCACAAATCCCTGTGCACCAAAACCCGAGTAGTCTGAATGGTCAAACCCACCTGTCTTTCGCTCAAGCACATGCCACAGCGCATTAGGCTACCTGGCTGCCCAAATTCGCTTGTTCCAGTGGTCTCCAGCTTCAAGGCACTGACTGTGTTGCTCTGCGAGCACGTATAAAGTCTGAGGAATCGCAGATCCGCGGCGCGGAGGTCACGGACCCTCAGGATCCCCGTCGGGTGTCAATCACAAGCAAACGCCCGCGATCGAGTAGCCCACATCACCGCCTTCCGCCGCGTCCCGAGTCGCTCTGATCCCGTAAATATTCATGGTGATGCTGATCTGTCGGGTTGCCATAGAAGCGAGAGCAGCAGCTCAGCCCACCCACACAGTGTCAGTCAGGTCCCAGACACCTACAGCCAAACCAAGTAGCATTCAGACACCATATATAATTTTTGATATTGTTTTTAGGCTACTAGTGGGTGCAGGACACTATAGTTCATTTATGTAGGCCTAAGTGAGGATAACAAACTAAAGTGTGACATATTATAAAATTCTTCATACAGTGGACTTCCAGTAAAAGAGTGGCTATATTGACGCAAATTACATTGTCAGATTATTATTATTATTATTATTATTATTATTATTATTATTATTATTATTTTAGAGACAACTGGTTGGTGTCAGTAATCTAGAAGAAAATAACGTTAGATTTATACCAATTAAACCACTGTTTTATACACGTTGTTTTTTTAATACATGTAGTTCCTCAAATTATAACAAATTGGTCATTTCAAAACGTAAAATTACATTATCATTTAAACACAATTAAACCAAATTTACACTAAAACACTTAAAAAAAAAAATCTGACTAACAAAACCCGACATTGAAAATATTGACGCATGCGCAATACTGTTTAGCTTGTAACGTTACGCGATTTAAATATTAACCGTCAATCAGTCTTTCATCCGCCTTCGCCGTTTTTCATTCGTTTTACACGCTTAACTGTCGGGAAGTAAACGCGTACATGGAAAGTGATTCTTTACCATGTTCTTTACACAGAGAACATTCGAAAGACACGACAATATCCGCTTGTGTTTGGAAACTGCGACGCTACGGTCGATTTCTCCCCGAAGGTAACGTTAGTAACATTATCTGCGCGTGGAAGGTGAGGCATGAGCGAAAGTCCCGCCCTCAACGGAAAGGAAAACGGGACATTTGCGTTGTATGAGTGAAATATTTTAATTTCTTATTCATACATAGGCTATATCTCAGAGTGGGGAAAAAAGCAAAGCCCATTCGTTCTAACCATTAGTTGTTGTTTTTTCTTCGAAACTCCGGGGAAAAAAAGTTTAATGAGTAGAACAAGTTGTTAAGATAACTATTAGTAGGCTACTGCTAATAAAATCAATAATTCTAAATTAGATCTGTTTAAAGAACAGTCTTAGTGTTGTTTGCTCAACCCTTAAATTGTTGTTTGAAGTGTTGTTATGTCTAGGGTGTTTTTGGTGGTTGTTAGGGTGTTGTTATGTGGATGCCGGGTGTTCTGGTTGGTTGCTAGTGTGTTGTTAAGTGGATGCCGGGTGTTCTGGGTGGTTGTTAGGGTGTTGTTGAGTGGATGCCGGGTGTTCTGGGTGGTTGCTAGGGTGTTGTTAAGTGGATGCTGGGTGTTTTGTCTGGTTGTTAGGGTGTTGTTAAGTGGATGCTGGGTGTTCTGGGTGGTTGTTAGGGTGTTGTTGAGTGGATGTCGGGTGTTCTGGGTGGTTGTTAGGGTGTTGTTGAGTGGATGCCGGGTGTTCTGGGTGGTTGTTAGGGTGTTGTTAAGTGGATGCCGGGTGTTTTGGCTGGTTGTTAGGGTGTTGTTAAGTGGATGTCGGGTGTTCTGGGTGGTTGTTAGGGTGTTGTTAAGTGGATGCCGGGTGTTCTGACTGGTTGTTAGGGTGTTGTTAAGTGGATGTCGGGTGTTCTGTGTGGTTGTTAGGGTGTTGTTAAGTATATTCCGGGTTTTCTGGGTGGTTGTTAGGGTGTTGTTAAGTGGATGCCGGGTGCTCTCCTGTTCAGTTAGGGTGTTGTTAAGTGGATGCCGGGTGTTTTGGGTGGTTGTTAGGGTGTTGTTAAGTGGATACCGGGTGTTTTGGGTGGTTGCGTTCCTGTTCAGACAAAGCTCCCCCCAAGTCCCTGTTAGATTCTGTTCTAAACTAGTTTCCAATTTGTGTTTCTTTCAGATTTTCGAGTCCAGTGAAAGCGCCGGCCAGCTGGAGCTGAATATTCTGGGCTCTGGTCATCTGCTGGGATCTCAAGGCCATGGACTCATGGTAAGATTATATGAAAACACACAGGATCTGGCTAGTGACCAATGAAAAATTGTTTTTTTTTTTGGCTGTTTATGAAATGCCACTCTCTAAGCCTTTGCACTCTTCTTCCCATCAGGCTTTAAGTGCAGGGTCAGGATAGCGCAGGGTCCGCTGAGCCCATCATAAGAGCTTGACCGTATTTCTTTTCACCCACAGAAAAAACAGCATAATCCCCTTTCTGTCCCACTGGGCCTGTCGCTGTCCCTTTGGGATTGCCAGGTTGAGTGCTTCGGATATCTCCCAACAATAAGCCTCAATCTTGGACTCGTGGACACAATAGTCCCTGGCTCCTCATGGTGAGCCGGGGAGCTGCATTTGGAGAATGAGTCACATTTCCAGCTTTCATGCAGAACAACGGAGCCAAATGAGGCAGCGTGCCCATCCAGAGCAAAGCGTGGGGTGATTTTGAGAGCAGGCACCGGCGTTCGGTCATGGATATGAGTTTATAATCTGAACAACCCTGTTTTATTATATAGTACAAGTTTACAGACATTTCCATTTTCCTGAAAAAAACTGAAAAAAAAGCTCTGCATTTGAAATAGTCACTTTTCCATCAAATGTGTTTCAAAGTTTAGATTGTGTTTTTGTTCTTAACACAATCCAATGGTTTTTTGCTTGCACAACAAACCAGATGCAAAAAACAATGCCGTGCAATGCTGATGCAGTATTTCACAAGCAAAGATATTAATTTTAATCTTATCCTCTTTGTGCATTTTCCCGCAGAGAGTAAAAATCTGTTTTTAGGTTAAAATATGTACTTGATGTGAGGTAAAGCTCCATAGAATTATGTAGTTTATTCAGTCACTGCACTTTCTTCATCAAGTATCAAGTGATCATTAAGTGATTTATGATAAATCCAAGAAAATAATTCTGGTTTTGATTTTGCATGAAATGAGGGGAAAGTTTCCCCATTTGTTCTTGCTGTAAAACGTTAACTATACCCACTTGAGTAGAACCTTTAGTAGTAGCAAAAGTAACAGTAGCAGTATTAGAACCAGAATGAATGTTGATATGGTCCCTGGTTGCATATTGCATGTGAGGTGAACATGACAATCCTGCATTGAAGTTGTTAGTAGAGCCCCCTTCTGACATGCTTGTGTAATAGCAAAAAATACCTTGTACTCAATGTCTCAATGAAGTAGATGTATCTACTTTACAGTATATACCACACCACCGACATAACATCCATGCAACCTTTTAATTTACAAAAAATCATTCTCATTTTCTCCTGCACAAAATTTAGTTGGTAAAAGTGTTAATTGATTATTCAGTTTATAGTTGGATTGGCAGTAAGTGTTTCTGAATCTGCATTAGAAACACTGGAGGTTTGCTGATGGCAGGTTCATGCTTCTCTGCTTACATGGTGTGTTTTTCAGCCTGATATAATCCTATTAAACGAGTCTCTGCTGGATAATGGTGATGTGTGGTCTTGTTTTCTTGTGTTTTTTTTTTTCTTCGTAGGAGGGCTTTTATCTGCACAGTGCGCAGAGCTTCCTGAAAATCCAGCACAAATATGACAGTCTGCTGTTCAACATTAAAATGAAGGTGAGCAGCAGTTCTGCGATGTTTCAAATTGATGCATTTGATGAATGAAGTATGTTCCCATACCTTGATCTGCAGTTCAACAGGATGCGATGCGTGTGTGTTGTCCTGAAGGAGGGCTCCGCCTCTTTGTCCTTGAAAGCAATAAACAATTTTAATATGCAAATTAAAAAAAAATACTGCTTCCGAGTGACCTTCAACTTACAGCTCAAAAACAAAATATGTGGCTTGTTAATTAAGCTAATTATCTCTTCTCCAACATGTCTTTTTGAACAGTAATTCCCTGCTTCAAGAATACTGATGCATTTCTTGAAAACAACAGTCCTTGTTAAAATTATTTGGTTGCAAACAGCAGAGCAGCCTTTATGTGCAAATGCAATGAATAAATTGTTGCAAATGTGGTTTTGTGTTTACAATGATGCTGTTTTCAGCTGAAATAGAGTTTATTTAGTGTTGAATGTCTTATGTTCCTAATGCATGTTTTAAGGAGCACCTGATTAATACGTGATATGAAAATACAGCTGATTACAGTGGCACTTCTGTGTTTTTGTTTTGCATGTGTGTAAGGGTTAAAGCTGTTTGATCCGAATGCAGTTTGATGGCAGTAGTCAGGCAGAAGCGGCTGAGGTTTGCAGGAAGGCTGTGGAGACGCTGCAGGATTATGTTCCTGTCCAAGTGCATCTGACCACCCCTGCACCTGCTGCTCCATCTGATCCTGCAAAACCTGGACCGTCTACACAGCAGCAGCAGGTGGGACATACTAGACTTATTTTCCATCCACCCATCCATCTTCTCAAAAGATGTTTGTTAATATAAAGGGAAACTATGGGGTAATAATGGTGTGTACAGTAGGTACTCCTAGAGCAGGTTGCAGTGGTAAGAGCAAGTGACAGTGCCAGTGGGTTTGTCCTTTGGCTTTTAAGCAGATCACATCAAGGGGCTGGTAATTACTAGTGAGCTTCCCGGTAAGTACCGGGTAACATACCACCAAAGGAACAATCCTTGGGCAGAAAGCAGCAACTATCTATTTGAACTAACTGTAAATAATATTTATAAACAGTAATAGTAACAAGCTATAAATAGTTAAAATGGCTTGTGCATCATGTTTAATGCATATAATGTTATAAAAAAACAGAACATTTAGCAGGAAATAAGGTAGAATTTAATTGGATCATTAGTCATGGCACAACTGGCTTGGGATTTTATTGATTAATGTTATTTTTTCCTTGTTTAGTCAGCAGGAGTCATTTGAGAAGTTCATCTATCTATCTATCTGGACTTACTGTACATAATATGTATGTCAAGCTATAAACAGTTGAAATGACTTGTGTGCCACATTTAATGCATGTAATGTGACATATCAGAATATTTAACAGGAAATGGATGATTTAATTGGCTGGTGATTTATTGATTTATTTATTTTTTTCTTTTGGTTAGTCATTAGAAATCATTTGAAAAGTTATAAAATTTTTGATGAACAATTATTAAAGTTAATCTATTAATCAATCACTCTATCTATCTATCTGGATTTACTGCACATAACATTTATACAAAAACAAATGCACAAATATTTGTGACAAACAAATATTTATCAGGAAATAATGTAGGACAGGATTTGGATTATGATGGAATTGGCTTGTGGTTTATTCATTGATATTTTCTCTTTGGTTAGTCAGCAGAAATCATTTGAGACGTAATCATATTTTGATGAACGATTGTTTCTTGGCTTTATTTTATCATGCAAATATGAAGGTTGCGTAATAAGACCAGGAACATTTATTAAAAATACATAGATTTTGTTTCAGTATTCATTTCATCTGGAGGGCAGTTAATTTAACTAATAATGAATGTTAATTTGGATTTCCGTCACTAGGTGGAGCTGTTGACACATAATGATAATAAATGGGTGAGGAGAGAGAAATAATCCCACCCGCAGATGAACTGCTTATTTGTGAATCTGAAATGTAAATACACAGACTTGATGCTCTAAATATAGGGAACACAAAAGCACAAAGGAAAGTCTCTGTGTAAAATATAGTTGGTGACAGCGACGCCCCGAAGCAGGATGAGAAAGATTGCCAGGGAAGAGGACATTCAATTAATAATGAGGGTATTGATCGGCTGTAGAGGCCCTCTGTGTGAATCCTGAGACTATAATGATTGGATCTATTTCTGTTTCTACTTCAGGCTCCTGAAGATGCACCACAAGCGTTGTCATGGATCTGCTGTCAATCAAACACCTTTCTCAGGTACCACTGGATCTGCATTGATCTGACAGCCTGGATCTGAGTCACTGCATTAGAAGCTGTAGTCAGTGATATTTTAATTTGACCTCTGAGATGTCATCCGTGAAGTGCACACTGACTTTTCATGCGCATTATAATCTCTTCCTCTTCAGTACTTCCTGGGTGAGCTGAGAGCTGTCCCTGCCGATGGCGTCTCATCAGTGCACGCTGCCCTCTGGAGACCTGGAGGCACTACTGCGCGTCTGCCTGCTCGATTCTGGTTTTCCTGCTTTCGTGGAGGAAGTCGAGAAGAAGATGAAAGAGCTGATGCAAGAATGAGGTAGAGTGTGCTCTCAAAATCACTGTTGTAGTTAACAAAAACTAAAACAGTTAAAACTAAAATAAAACAAAAATATGTTCGTTAATTGCAAGAGAGTTGAAAAATAGAAATATCACTAAAATCTTGAAAAAAGGATTTCAACTAAATGTAATAAAATAAGTTGAAGTGCAAATTACTAGAAATGTTATTGAAATGAAGATTACATAAATTAAAAAACATGATGAAAAACAAAGTAAAAAAATAGAAATACTGCTTTAGAAACCAACTTAAATAAGTCATAGCTTTATTAAAATTTTGTTAATTGCAATAAACCTGAAATAAAATATAAATATTATATGAAACATTTAAATTGAACTAAAACTATTACAAATTTAACTGAAATAATATATAAATATTAAAAACTTAAACTTAAATCTAAAAAAAAAAACTTAAATCTTAAAAAAACTTAAATAACTTAAATCTCAAAAATAGAAATGTTACTTGGCAGCTAACTGAAAACAAGCTGAAGTATAAAAATTACCAAAACTAAAACTGTTATAAATAATTTCATTAACTGCAATAAAGAAGAAATAAAATATAAATTTTAGATGAAAAACGTAAAACAATAAAATAAATAGAACTGTTGCCTTGACAACTAAATGAAATAAAACAAGTTTAAGTATTAAAATTACAACAATTAAAACTATTAAGGATCATTTCATTAATTGAAATGATATCTAAATATAAGAAGAAACACCTAAACTTGTCAGTTAACTGAAATAAATAGCTACTCTAAAATTACTAAACTAAAATAAAAAATGAAAGTTACTTAAAAAAAACCTAATCAAAATGACTAAAACTGAAGCTAAAATTTAAATTATTAATATATGCTATAATAGTATATACAGTAAATAATACTAAAATCCAGTTACTCTTTTGCTAAGCTCCTCCCCCATTGGTTACTAATACAGAACACCCATAAAACAATTAAAAGTATGATTTTTAGTAAAATGTGCTCATAAAGTCAGTAAGGCAAAAGTTTGTTAATCGGCGGGTGATTTATAGCACATTTCTACAGAATCACACAGAAACACTGACGTATTTTGGAAGCTTTATTCTGAAAAAGGAAACAATTGGATTCACATAGTTTGTAATGGCTTTAGCTCCACCCACTTCCTCCATTGAACGTTGGTCCACTGTCATGGTGACACACACTGTATTGATCAGGAGTTGTCATGCAACTACAGCAGTGCATTTCAAATGCGAAGCACCCTTATCTCTGAACTGTCCCGTTAAAGCTTTTTTATTCTCTGAAATCAAACAAACTCGCCCCACCTTACAACTGTCAGTAGGTCTATATGAATACATATTGCATAGGATTATAGCCATGCTGTACAAGCATCATCTTTTCTCTAAAAAGAAACAGGACATTTACAAAAAAAAGATATAATCTTTTTTCTTTTTACAGATGCTATTGTAATATTTGAACACTTACAGCACCACATGTACGAGACGTCTAAATAACTCTAGAAAATAAATGTTACATTTTTCATTTAATACAATATCAGCTTTAAGATTAAATACTGTTCTGCCACTCACAAAGTTCTTGCATTCTAGTTTAAGACAAAACACCTCCTTTTAGTATTGTTTTATTGGATGATAAACTGTACAAAGATTTCAATGATTCCTTACTTTTTTATCCATTTAAATTTCTTTAAAAACACACACACACTGATATACTCTCTCACACACACTCACACACACACACTGGCTATTCATTTGGATGCAACGCCACTTAAAGTAACAATAGAAAAACGATATCTGAATCTTATTCGATTATGTTATTGCATGCATTCGAGACAACATGTAGATATGAAAAAGAATTAGTGCAGCAGGAGGGCATGATAAAAGAACGAAATGCAACGTTAACAGCACATGTAGTAAAATCATCATCATCACCTTCAGAATGGTTCAGTCAGCGTCCACATTCACACAGATCATGAGCCTGAATAAGGCAAACTTAAGACAGTCTTTATTGTTCGTTTCTGCCAGTGTAATGCTGTCATTATTGTTGTTTTCTTCTCCACGTGAGGCAGGATATGCGTCGCTGAAAATCGCCAGGAGCGTGTCCTCTCCTCGGATATGTATGGTCAGGATATGCAGTTGGTCATCTGGAAACAGGGGAAGGGGGAAGCATTTAGTCGACTGTAGGGAACGTTTGCATGCTGCTTTGTAACTCCAGACTGAATCAAGAAGCGTAAACCTTCAGCTTTCGTCTACGTCGGTCCGTGGGCTCAGTTGGCGTTCCGCTGTCGCACGTTTTTCTCTTTGTGGTTGTTCGTGGAGTTCGTTTTTCTGTGTGACAGATGTGTACGGTTAAACACTTTGCAGCTTCGTAACGACACGTGTTCATAAACTCATTTATGGTGTTCATTAATTGTGTTCTTACATTGGCGCAGCTGGTTCATCATCTTCATCAGGTCGACATGCAGGTGAAGAACATGCAAGAAGAAAAGACATATTAATCAATCACACTTCAGACTGCTTTCTCATTACTCTATACTTTTTCTGAAGTGTAAGTTTCACAAAATGAGATGATAAACATGATTGTTATTGAGTTATTTCACTTTTAATGGTCAGCATAAAATGCAACAGCAGCCAAATGACATTATTATATTATATTATATTATATTATATTATATTATATTATATTATATTATATTATATTATATTATATTACATTACATCATATTAGACCAACATTCTGAAATAATCTGATGTTTTATTTTTTTTTTCTGACTAGGCTTATGATGTCACAATTGAAGTGCAAACACATAATTGTTTTTTAAATGTTTAGATTATCCACTAATATTAATTTAAAAAAAAGAAAAAAAAAAATCTCCACTGAGGACATTATATGGGTTTTTAAGGTCATAGCAAATGTCTGTGAATTTTAAAATGTCAATTTCTTGGTAAGTCATGAAAATTTCTATGGAGACTGTTATGCACTGTTAAAATAATAATAATATTAAAATAAAAAAATATATATATTTTTGCCTTGGCAACTAACTAAAATTACTAGAACTATTAAAATCATTAATTGAATAAAGCTGGAATAAAATATAAATATTAGATGAAAAAAATGAAAATAATATCTTTAAAAAAAATTTGAATGTTGCCATGGCAACTTACTTAAATAAGTTTAAGTACTTAAATTGCAAAAAAAATAAATAAAAAAATGTTATTTGTTAATTAAAATAAAGCTGAAATAAAATATAAATATTAGAAAATAACTTAAAAAATATTTAAAATGGAAATGTCTTGCAACTAACTGAATAAATGAATAAGTTTGTTTAATAAAATGACAAATTAATAATTTTGTTAATTGAAGTAAATAAAATATAAACATTACTTAAAAAACGTAAATAAAAATAAAAATGGAAATGTTGCCTTCGTAACTCACGAAGAAATAAAGTACATTTAAGTTGCAGTAGAAAATGTAGTTTATTAAAAAAAATTAAAATATTATTAAAATATTAGATGACTAAATTAATAAATATATTACTACTTAGATATTAGATTAAGAATTCCATGTAAAAAAAAAAAAAATGTTGAAAACAGAAATATATATAAAATAAAACATAATATTACTTATCCAGCTTTTATAAAAGACTGGAAAAGACATGTAAATCAACTGGTGTGTTGACTGCATAAATCTCTGCAGATGAATAGAACAGCAGTAGAACTCAAGCAGGTTATTGCTGATGCAGGAAGGTCATTTGAGTTAGAGGTCACTGCGTCTCTCCACAGACAGATGGGTAGTTCTGGTTAGTGTATGCATGTCAGGACAGCACATGCGTCCACAGGCAGCAGCATTCACAGCGCTGGACACCAAGCAGGTTATGACTCTCTGACACATCTGAGATCACAACCTCATTCTTCTGAATTCACAACCATCAGACTAAACATTCAGATCAAGTTTTTCCCCCTCACTATTTACATATAACATCTCAAACTAATGTTCCTGTGCACACCTACAACCCATTTTAATGAGTGAGCAGCTCCAGTGTAAAGGGACGTTCACACTGACCAGCGATTCATTTCAAGTATTCAATTTTATAATAAGATCTGAGGATATAATGTGGCCATTTCTAGTAACACATAATGTTGAGCAGAGTTTAACTTTATGCAAATGTTGAGCGATACAATGGATTCTTTTCAGACACGTTTCCACAGTTATTAACATCATAAATCAAAAGTTATTATAATTCCTTGTACATTTATAACACTATACTCTATGTAATATTACCTTACTATTAAATTGCAGTTTCTAATACAACAGCAAATCTGACATCTTTTCTCTCTCCTGATCAATGTAGTCAATCTCTCCATATTTTATTTCCTTTTTTGGAAAGTCATAGAAATACTACTGTGGTTTGCAAACTCATTTTTCACATTTAAATAATAATAATAAAAAAATACAAGATTTGCAAAACAGCTAAATCTGCTTGCAGCACATTTAATTTTACATTGCGATTTTAATTCTTGTTCATGATTTAATGCAAAATATATGCATTATTATATTATATTATATCTACTAATAATACATCTCATTTGTGGTTCAGATTTTCAAAAACTATGGGCATTATTGTGCAGCCTGCTATTAACGCTGATTATTCGACCTCCAGTTGAATAAAATCACCGTCAGTGTGAACAAACGTTCATGCAGTAATTCACTTTCACTCGTGTCAGTATATCTGCACACAGAGGTGTAGAGGACGCCGCTGTGGGAAATATGAAATCATGGCACGAGGATTTCAGCTGTAACGTGCGTCATCGCATTATGTCCTCATCTCTGATTCTGATGATAAGACTGTGGGCAGATATAATCTACCTTAATCTAGCGCAGCTTCCCATCACTCCCTCTCCTGGGGACAAATCCTCCCCAAACCACAAAACAGAACACGCCGTTCATGCACGCCAACTTTCTCTCCTTACTGCATGTTTTGCATGCGGTCTTGCTGTGAGATAGTGTCTGTAGAGGTCGTTCAGCGAATCATCCAGAGCAAAACAAACAGCCAGACACACGCTGTAATTGATGCTTAAAAATGAAGCAATGCTCTGTTTTTCTATCCACGTTACTCTGATTCTCATTTTATTAATTAGGAAGGTGTGTCTCAAGTGACAGCTTTGATTAAAGGAACAGAAGTAACCAGGTCATGTGATGACTTACTATAAAGATGTAAGGGTGAATCTCATGAACATAATCAAGCCATATTTCACTGCAAAATAATCTCTCTCTCTCTCTCTATTGCATAAATATTGTTTAATATATAAATATATATAATGAAAATATAATAAATATGTATATGTAATTAAATATAGTTATTATAAAAATATATATTTTATAAAATAAAATTATATAAAAATAAAAAATAAAAAAACAAAAATATTACATAATTAAATATAAAAAAAACAATATTAAATATTTTTTAACAGATTTTTACAGTTAACTACACTTACTCCCCAATTATCATTACTGAAATGCAAATATAAATAAAAATAAAATAACTAAAAATAAAAACTAATTCTGATCACTGTTATATACAAAAAAAAAAATGTATAGATTGTAAAATTATTAAAATTGTTAATTATCCAAGGGTCACTGTGGTATATGTTGTACTTCTTTTTCATGATAAAAAAACACAGTTACATTAACTTTTTATAGTGCTACAGTAAAGGAGATGAAAAAATATCAAATTATTTTAATATGAAGGTGAAATATGTCAAAATAAATATGTTTTGATGAGATTCATCCATCATGTTTTTGACTTCACACAGAAAACTATATTACTAAATTTTAGAAGCTAAAAAAATTATGATAATTTCCTATACCTTGATGAATGAAATACTAAAAATAAATATTTTAAATGTTGTAAATAAGCTGATTATAAACCATACAATTATCAATAGAGAATCTGGTCACAATGAATACTGCTGATGACACATCTCATCACAACAGCTTTTTAATATCTTTTGATAATTAGATAAGCACGCGTTGACATCACAGCCTGAATGAGGAGACAAAGAGAAGCAGAAATTTCTCAAGACATGCAAGTTCTCAAACTTACCAACGAGAAAGAATACGGAGCCACATGGAAGAGGAAAAAACAAAGTTTCACCTGTTATTTACTTGAAGAAAAATAGACTCTGTTGTGACTTTCAGGCAGGGACTTGCAATCGTTAAACACTTTCATTCAGTTTGATTGAGCACCTGGGTTATTCACTATCTGCCCTGAGTGTGTATTTTAATACGAACACACAAAACCCCTTTGTTTCCAGCTGAAACCGTCCTGTTTGTTGGCAGAAGCAGCGCTGGTTTAGCACTCACAGCTCACCTGACAAATCCTGTGTTTATCAGCACACAAACTACACTTCAACATAAAACAACCTTCACAGCCCCAATCAACAAGTTCCTCACCAGTATCCCAACAGAACAGACTTTCAAATCTATCATTATTTGCTGTTACTACCATAACCTTTCATACTTGAACACTGACTGCAACATTACCAGCTAAACCAGCCTAAACAGTAAGGGCTGCATGGTAAATTGTATTTTATTTGCATTCACAATTTTTGCTTCTGTTTATTAAGCATAATCTACGACATTTACCTGCTGGTTATTTATCCTGAAAACATTTCATTTTTGCTTTATCTTGCAACAAGCCTCCACCAGCTTTTATGTTTGCGGTTGCCAGATGTCAAGAGTTTAAATTCCCCAATCAAAGCTTTCCTGCCCAATGTTTTACTTGATCTTCCCAACCTGGTAACCATGCCCACACACACTCTCTCTGCGCTGAGAAAGAAGAAGAAAAATAAATAAATAAATAAAACGCTGATGATCTAATATACCAGCAAACATGCAGGTTGGAGTTTAGCGATACGTGATATTTTGCTCAAATAAAAGTGTAATAGTGCTAGTGTTTTATTTCACATGGTCGTTTGCTTTGTTTGCTACGGCTAGATCTGCAATCAAACCTCAGTGAAGAACTGAAATAAATCTGAACATGAATCTTGACTATAATATTTGCAATTGTGGTTGCTGAAAAAAAATGCATGCTACTTTTTGCTTTAATAGAAAAAATTTAACAAAATTGGTTAATATTAGGAATTTCGCAGGTTTAGCTTTTTAATTTGTAAAAAATCTGTGGAGTGTATTAATTTATATAATTATAAAACATCAGGAAACTAGATGAGGTCAAATAATCCATGCAAGTTGATGTTTTCTTGATTTGTGCTTCTGTGAAGGTGTAATAATTCTGATAATTGTAAAAATAAATCTATAAAATGACAATAATAAATTATTTTTGAGCTAAATAATCATGATTATCAGTTTAACCATTATCATGCAGCCCTATATTTAACTGTAAAGCAAGTAATTCTTTTGATGAAGGATCAAGACAACAGACTTTTTCTTTTGGAAAAACATGCACGCATGAATCGCTTATAAAACCGGGCATGTTTATAGAGAAACTAAACAGGTCATCTTGACTTTAATAGGATATTTATTTTCTATTCTTGCAGTTTGTATATGAGAAATCCCAGCGCATCCCATATAATGTACTGCTAAACACGTAAACAAACACTTACTGGGTGGATGTTGGATCTGATAAAGACTGCAGTGAGACAGACGTGTGTTTAGTTCTAGCTGGAGTTCAAGTGTGCAATAAAAGCTGCTCAGTTTTTCTGAGATTGTAAGTCATGTGTTGTCAGTCACTAGAACGCGGTGCATCTCGCAGCACATTGTAAAGGGTAGCGTCTGACCACCCCTGGCTCTGAGATACCCTTCTGTGGTTCTGCAAAGGTCAAATTAGCATGGAGCTATGCCTGACTGCATCCCTTTAGAGACTGTCACACTCCCAGCCACGACATGTTCAGAACGGAGCTGGTTTAGACCGACTGACTCGCCGGTTACTGTGAAGATCCTCTCCTGCTCTTCCCCTGCGGCCACACTCTTAAAGGGGTCACCGGACACAAATTGATATGATTCTTTAGGGTCTTAATAAAAAGTCTATAACATACTTTGGTTAAAAATTCTCAATGGTAGTGTAAAAAAAACACACAATTTTTACCCTGTCAAAACCAGCTCTGCAGAAATCAACCCATTTTTTGCATGTTGCTTTAAATGCTAATGAGCTCTGCTGACCCCGCCCCTCTCTTCTGTGGGGTGACAAACCATGCTCTGAGAAACTGTTTACTTTAGCAGCAAAACTGGCTAACTAGCACGTTATTAGGAACAGCGATTGCAAAGATTAATAAAAAAAAACCTTATACCCACTTCTGCTGTAAATGAAGCTGGATCAGGAATGATTCGCGCAAACATAAATGCATTTAGGTAGATCGGGGGAGCATTTCCCTCAGATGTCGGGAGTAAATGACAACTTCTATGTTCATTATTACATCCAACAACAGAAAACTTCAATCACTATGGAGATTATTGGCACTGAAGATCCTTTAATATTCATGAAACCCTTTCATTGCACAAATGGTTCTTTATAGTATAAAATTGTTCTTAGGATTATTTAGATATTCTTTTTTTAAAGGAATAGTTCACCAAAAAATAATTATTTGCTGAAAATGTGCTCACTCTCAGACCATCCGAGATGTAGATGAGTTTCTTCAATAGATTTGGAGAAATGTAGCGTTGCATCACTTGCTCACCAATGGTTGTGAATGGGTGCCGTCAGAATGAGAGTCCAAACAGATGATAAAAACAACACACCAATCCACAGGTAATACACATCATTCCAGTCCATCAGTTTATGTCTGTAGAAGACAAAAGCTGTGTGTTTGTAAGAAACAAATCCATCATGAAAGCGTTTTTTATCTTAAACTATCACTTCTGGCCAAAATAAGAGTCCATAATCCATAATAATGACTGACAAAGTAGCTTCATCTAAAACAGGAGAGAAATATGCACAGATCAAGCACCGTTTACAAACCAAACCAGCACTATACAAATATATGGGTGGATTTTGACGTGAGAGACAACAGGAGATGAACATTTTCACTGGAGGAAGTATTATTATGGGTTATGGACCATAATAGCCAGAAGCAACAGTTCAAATTTAAAAAAACATCTTAAAGATGGATTTGTTTCTTACAAACAAAGAACTTTTGTTTTCTCAAGATGTTAACTGATGGACTGGAATGGTGTGTATTACTTGTGGATTATTGTGATGTTTTTATCAGCTGTTTGGACTCTCATTCTGACGGCACCCATTCACTGCAGAGCATCCATTGCTGAGCAAGTGATGTAATGCTACATTTCTCCAAACCTGATGAAGAAACAAACTCATCTACATCTTGGATGACCTGAGGTTAAGAACATTTTCTATAAATTTTCATTTTTGGGTGAACTACTCCTTTAAAAACTCACTGAAAGGTTCTTTGGGGAACCAAAAATAGTTCTTCAATTGCATAGCTACAAAAACCCCTTTTTAGAAACTATATTTTTAAAAGTGCAAAGTGTGACAAATTGATTGAAAACAAAAAGAAACCGCCTTGCTTCCAAAAATCTTGTGATAACCGGACAATATTACCATTTCTGTTTCTCTTACTGAGACGAGAGAATCGCGTGCAGCTGATGACTGAATCAATTATTCATTAACTTTAAGAGCGCACAAATGTGAGGAGCTCCAGTGTCCTGATTTGTCTTTCTAGTGGAGGATCTGGTCTCAGATTAAAACGTGGTCAGGCATAGAGGTCAGTATTTCCCAGTGGCTCTCCTCTGACTCAACACTCATGAATATTCACTCGTGCAACTACGCTAAGAGCTCCGTCCGTAAATGACCCACTAACAACCTGCTTCAGAATATATTATTGATGGTGGATTTCAATGTTCAAAACAGCCTGTATGGATTATTCTAGTTTCATCTGTGTGTGTGTGGTACATCATAGGGCTGCACAATTATCTGAATATATAAGACTGCAGTTACTGCTAATGCAATTAATTCATCAGTTGTTTTGATGACACCAGTCAGTATTTACTGTATGTCTACAGTACTTCAAATGCATCCAGATTTTCTATTTGCAACATGTTTTTGGCAGCGGTTGGACTCTATAATCAATCACAGACTGCTCTGTTGAGAACATGAATGCAATGGCCAATCAGAGTAGACAGGCCTATTTGTGTAAGTGTTTATTTAAATGGGTGTTTAAATATGTTTTACTTTCATTTGTGACTGTCACATGAAAAAAAGAAAATGCTGAGGCAACATCATTTGAAACATCAGGAGGAATTTAACAATTACTGTTCTGATTCTTATTCCATGAATAATGATTCTTTCCGTACTTTTGAGAAAGTAATTTTTAGACATTTCAGACATGCAATAGAGTGCTGCAGAAATAAGTCCTAAAACTTGGAAATTAGTTGCATTTTTGCACTTATGGTTGCATTGTGCTGAAGTCACTGGGTTTTGATTAAATGCTTGAAATAAGGTCTGTGTTTAACACAAACTCAAGATATTTTCGTGCTTTAGTCTCAAACATAAAATACATCAGTAATATACCCCACTTATGATTTTTAAGCTTTTATGTGTCTTGAAAAAGCCGACAACTTAGATGTTTCCAAATGGGACTACAAAGGTTGTAGGGGACATTAAAGGTCATCACTTTGAAAAGGTAAACTCAGTTGCTTTTATAAAAGCACACTTCCAAACTATTCTAAACCTAAATGTTCCACTTGTAGATTCTAAAGAGTTCTATAGATTGAAAGAGTTGTTGTAAACTTAATGGTGTAGTATGTTTATAGCCTATGTTTAACTATTTATTTAAGCTTCAAAATTCTTTAAAGTTGTGAAGATTATCATGATGAAGAACATATGTAAAAAACAAACTTCCGTTGGTCACAGAGCATATTTTCTGCAATAATACAAAAGCCAAAGTAAAAATCCTATTGGCTTTTTGTTCCAAAAACAAGCTATTCCTTCTGCATTTCAAGTATGTTCTGCATGTATTCAGAAGATTTCATGCAGCTGCCTCACACAAAATAAGTGTTTTATGTCACTATTATCAAGTAAAATCAGCAATCATAATCATTATAATTGTGAAGCCCTCTAGAATAATTCACTTCATTTTCTGATCTACTGCCCAAACAACAGCACTTCAGGATGATATTATATTGCAGATCAAGTTCATAATTTCAACAAACGCCTCCGGGCAAATCAAACCGCAAGACTTTTTGCAAATGTTCTTAAAAGCAGAGCGCTACTTACCATCTGGAACCTCGTCAGGCCTCTTGCGCTTCTCGTAAACCACAATGATGACCACGAGGATGATGATCTCGGCCAGGACGCCCAGGAAAGGCCACAGCGGGGCGAGGTGACTCCGCACCCGCAGGATGGTCATGGACTCTTTGGAGCCGATGATGTTGGAGGCATTGCAGACGTACTCGCCCGGGTCTGTGCTGATGTCCAGACTGATGATGCTCAGTTCTGTGAAGTTGTCTTTGTTGATGATGAAGAAGCGGCCGGTGCTGTTGTCAATGTCCTGTTACGAGAAAATGGAGAGAAAATTCATCTAATTCATGACATCATCTCATCTTCTGTCTATGAAATAGATTTCAATGCGATTCCAAGTCATATCATGAGGGAGAGTAAAGGATGGCACAATTTGTATTTTTCGGTGAACTATTCCTATAAATAACGTTTAAGGTTAATATTTTTATTCAGCAAGGATGCATTAAATTGTCACAAAAGTGACAGTAAAGACATTTATTATGTTACAAAAGATTTTCATTTGAAATAAATGCTGTTCCTTTAAAATTTCTATTCATCAAAGAATCCTAAAAAAATAAAATGTATCATAGTTTACACAAAAATATGAAGCAGCACAACTGTTTTCAACATTGATAATAATCAGAAATGTTTCTTGAGCAGCAAATCAGCATATTAGAATGATTTCTGAAGATCATGTGACACTGAAGACTGCAGTAATGATGCTGAAAATTCAGCTGCTCATCACAGAAATAAATGACAATTTCACAGATATTCACATAGAAAACACTTATTTTAAATTGTAATAATATTTTACAATTTTATTGTATGTTTGATGAAATAATTACAGCCTTGGTGAGCAGAATATGGATATATATTATATATGACATGCTTACGTACAATGTAAGATCCCCGACCAACTTTCTTGCGCCACAACCACACAGGATGCGGGTATCCCACTGATTTGCAGTACAGCGTCGCATTTTCACCTTCTTTTTTGTTCTCGCTTCGTTTGTGGCCGAGGATTTCAGGAGCAGCTGGGCAGAGACACAAGAGTTTACCAGTAATGAGGCTTTTACATCACTCATCAGTTTACCGTGTCTTTCATACAATTGAATCATAAAAACGTGGCATGAACATATTATCGCAATTTGTAGGGTTCTGGGGCTTGCTTAAGCACACAATGTTGTTGAATCTCTCCTTATGCTGACTGAACCAGCAGCAGTTCATAATTGTACCAGCGTTGAAGCATAAAGTCGGTGACATCAGAACTGACTGCCTTTAATAATACTTCCTAACAAATACAATATCTCCTTTTGAAACAGGAAGTTGGGACATGACAAATCAAAGGGTTGTTTAAATAGAAAATTAACATCATAACACTAGTCAACTCATGTAAGGGTCAAGGGGCGGGACATTCACTTTCAAGTCGGCTTCTGATTGGACAAAAAATTGCATATGCTTGAGAGCAAGATAAGTCATCAGTATTTTTGGTATTTTTCAGGAAAACTCACTTAATTTTAATACATTAATACACACCGAAAACAAGATTTTGCATTTCAAGTAAATATTTATCAATTTTAGAATGTTTAGATATTTGTACTGGAAAACATGACCAAAATAACTAAAAATGCAAAATAGCATAAAAATAGAAGTATTCTTTTCTTAAACTATTAAAATGAAGTGAGATGAAATATGGGGTCAGAAAAATCCACTTAAAAGGGAAAACAAGTTTATTTTCTGACCCCACTGACTGATTTTCCTGTTTTCTTGATTTCTCAGAAAATGACTTCTTATGTAATTTTTTTTATCTCAGATAAATGTATCTTGAAATGAAAAACATGACAAAAATACTGAGCAAGAACAGAACTTCATACAGCACACAAGCCACAAAACTTTGATTTTGATTAGATGTGAAAAAAAGTACATTTTAACCATTCTTGCATACCGTGTATCCCAACACAACAAATGATTGACATAACGAGATGGCGCAGACTTAATTAAAAGCAGCCCCCCGCGGGTGCAGTAATTCAGGCTTCCCCTCTGTGATGTGCCGAGTCACCATCATTCCCCTTCACTGGATAATACACAGTTCAATGTCACAAACCCCGCGGCCCAATATTCCCCGGAATTAAGAAATACTGCATACGATCATAACTACAACCCCCCACCTCGTTTTAACGGCGGCCGTCGCTAATCTCCGAAATTGCCGTAATTCCCTCCGTGCAATTAAGCAGGATGAAACGAATCTCCGAGCGTGAACGTGTAGGACGGGGAAGGCGTGGATTGGAACTTGGCTGACATCATCAGCTCTAATTATGGTGCGCACGTGCCTTCTGAGGATAGTGTGTGTGTGTGTGTGTTTGTCATGGGCAGAAAAGCCATGGGGAGCTTAGCTCGGCATTATCCTCACTCACAGTGTCTCTGAGACACAATACATCGGCCTCCTTCCAATCACAACATCATTTTTATACCGTAATAAATGCAGTTTATGTGTATGTATAACTGCATATAATGTAGAACTGAATAATTTCCATTAAATATATATATATATATATATATATATATATATATATATATATATATATATATGAAAACATCAAATATAGCTCATTTTTGCTAATTAGATTTCTTGTGGTGAAATATGATCCAAGACATTGCGTTTTGAGAAGCGACAGTGAGCTCAGCATTCTCCTCTCTCACAGCGTCTCTGAGCCGTTTGTGAATCTTTCCTTTCCACCTCATCGCTGGCACGCTTTCAAATCCTGATCGCCAGCGGAAATGTGTGATCAATGCCGGGCAGAGATTGGTAATGGTGTCAGGATACCGATAGCTCTCTACGCTGCTATTTGTAGGGCTTCTCGTTTGCCATGAAAGGAAGGAGCTTGTGTAACCCAAACCCAATGCAATCTGCGACAGATGGAATATATACAGCACAATCGAGACAGGAATTCATGCAGGGCCAATGTATGGAGTAAAAATGAC
The DNA here is from genome assembly GCF_018340385.1 of Cyprinus carpio. Taxonomy (NCBI): domain Eukaryota; kingdom Metazoa; phylum Chordata; class Actinopteri; order Cypriniformes; family Cyprinidae; genus Cyprinus; species Cyprinus carpio. The sequence continues at coordinate 24,204,192 of NC_056614.1, forward strand.
TCACGCGCACGACAGATGGCACACCGACATCCTTCCTTGATAATGCCTTACTAAATATAAACACACGTAAAGGTACAGGCCGGGGTTTACTGCACCTGATGTGATTTAATTCGATTATGCCACCGTATGGAAGAGCGATCTGTGATTACTTTGCACAAACATCACAGTATATTGCTGTTTAAAAAGACTTGGGAGTGCAGAGCTTGAAACATGCACAGGGCAGATTATGATAGTGGACAGTAAACTCCTGCCATTAGAAACACTGGGAGTGAATCCAGAGCCTTAATCCCAACCCAACCCTTCACGCAAACCTCCATCTGTTGCCTCAGAGTGCAAAACCAGAGAGAGAGAGAAGGTGCCAAAGACTGGAGCGGTTGGGGGTGAACAGACAGACTGCATGATGGGCCACATTCAACCTGAATGACTCCCACAGGACGACAGAACCTCATATTCATCTGATATCCATGACAGGGTATTTTTGTCTCATGTCACTGGGCCTCAGGACTTTTTTTTTTTAGTATTCGGGTGAATCTTAGATCTTGTGCAGGTCGTATTTCAGCACAAAATCAAAGAAACCAATAACACATATTTTGCTTAAAGTAAATGAACCCTATTTTTTAGGATCATTACTTTTTTTTCATGACTATTAAACAATTAAGTTTGAATTCTTTGTGTAAATTCTATATTTAAATTGTATTTATAAAAAACCTTAATGCAGGAAATCTCATCCTTATTAGTGTCAAAAAAAAAATCACATATATATATATATATATATATATATTAATGATTAATAATATATATGTATAGACAGACAAAAAGATAGATAGATATATTATTATGTATATTATATTAGTATATATTATTAATCATATATATTATGTAAATTATATTAGTATTTTATATTCGTATTTGATTGTAAAAAAAACAGTAATACTGTAATACATTTATTTTTTTACAGTGAAAATGAATGTGTTACTGTTATCTGTTTCTAATGAAAATCACATTTGAGAACACTGTAAAAACAAATACATTTCTTGAAAATCCTAATAATGGGTGTCATTCTCTTGTGCAAAAAACAAAACAAAAAACAAGATATGTCAAAATATAATTTCTAAGATTGTAATTGCTAATACAAATATGTTCACTGTAAATACTGTTAATTCAGGAAATCTCATTCATATTAGTGTCATAAAGAAAAAAATCATACATTATTTAAATTGTATAGAAATTGTACATGACTATAGTATTTGATGTACTGTTGATTAAAAAATTACTGTATTAAAATAAAGAAAATCAAATGAGAATCACATCTGAGAAAAATGGAAATTAGAAATAATTTTAATAGTCCTAAAAACAGGTGTCATTTTCTTTTTACGAAATAAATAAATATAAATGAATAAATATTTAATTGCTAATTTAAATAAATGAATAAATATTTAATTGTTAATGTAATTTGTTAATTGTGGTAAAATGTGACCTGGTCATGTTTTCATTTGTTCCTTTTTCTGTCTTTGCGAAATACTAAAAGAGATTAAAAAATATTCACCAAAATAATATGTAGCACTGAAACCTGCGCGTTGATTCCTGAATTAGGCTGATATGAATAAGCTCATACGGCATCTTGTGGCTCCAGTAGAAACAGGGCAGGAACAATATATCAGGATGGGGGCTGTGCTTCCTCATCGCGTGTTTCTATCAGCAGAACGGAGCTTGTGGCACATGGAGCTGAATGCTGTCGTCTCACAGACTCGGGGCAGAAAAGCCCGGCCAAAGCGGACAGCGACATCAGCGCGTTACGTAACCAGGCAACGCTTAAAGAGAGCCTTGCCACAACGGTCCGGGCATGCTCAGTGCGTTTGACGGCCGTGTCAAAACAAATTGGCTTAACTGCGAGGAACACACAGGCAAGCTCAGACTGTGTCGGGTCTCGGGGGTTTGTGGCTGCGAGCCACGCTGCCACTGTTTTAGTGGAGATCACGATCCACTTCATATACATACAAACATTATTTGTGTCATCTGTAGCTCTCACTGTCCAGAAAACAAGCTAATAACCTCAAAACGAGTCAAGGACATGCCTGGATCATATTTCACCACAAAATATAAATAAAAACATTTTTTTAAAATATAATTTATTTAATATGCAAAAACGACCAAGAAACAATACTATATTTATTTGTCATGTACTAATTTATGCTTATTTAAATTAAAATATGTAAGAATTATTCAAATAAAATATTAAAATCATGGTATTAGAGTGTTTTTACTTCAGTAAAATAATGTAAATAAATAAATAAAGTTGTAATATGCAAAAATGGTATGTCTGTTTGCCAAATACTAGTTTATGCTTAATTAAATTCAAATTAATCAAAATGAAAAATGTATGATTAAAAATAGTATTTATTTACTATAAGAAATAACTAATTAAATAAATCTTTTTGTAATTTTATTTATACTAATTTGTGCTTATTTCAATGAAATTAAATAAAATTAAAATAGTATGAATAAAAACAGTATTACAGTTTTTATTGTAATAAATAAAATCTATTTTTGCAATATTCAAAAAAGAATGGTACATTGATTTGTCAGGTACTAATTAAAAAAAATGTATTACAGTTTTTTTTTACTGTAATATCATAAATAAACAAATACATTAATAAATTAATTTATAATTAATAAATAAATTGCAAATAAATTGTAATATGCAAAAATATGGTATATTTTTCATGTACTAATTTATGCTTATTTTATTTAAAATAAAATTTACATTTATTTTTATATAAGTTAAAAATCATAGTATTGCTGTTTTTAATATAAGAAATTGTGTTGCAGTAATTAAAATCTAATGAGAAACAGACACACACAAAAAAATGTAAAAGTTAAAAAATCTGTAAATGAATGTCATTCGTCTCATTTTATTTCCTTCCACTATGAGTGCTTTTCATTCAGCGTCTGAAATATCCAGTCGCAGCACGTTTGAGTCGTTATGAAGTCCAGGCCGGATGGCTGGCCTAATTATGAGTGACAGAAGCTATCTGGGTGTCACTACGCCACCCACTGTGCGGACAAACGCTAACGAGACGCAATCGCCGTCTTCAGCCACAGTGATTTCAGGACGTGACTGTCTGGATTCACTCCGGCAAACTGCGGCTCTCCACTGAGTTTATTTTAAGGTGAAGAGAGGCTAATTACACTCCAAACAATAGCTAATTATAACACAGGTTAGGTCTCTACTGGATGGCGGCAGCGTTTGGATGGTGTTAACAGTATGATAATGAGTTTTGTGAAAGGATTTCCTACCTTTGACCTCGATGGAAGCGTTGGCATTGGGAGCAGACTTAAAGGTGTAGACACACATGTATTCACCCGAATCGTCTGTCCTCGGTTTACTTAACCTACAAAACAAGAAACACAAATCACTGCCAGCTCAAAACTAGAACATCTTCACAAAACTGTTTCCCACTTCTTAAAGGAACAGTTCACCAAAAACTGAAAATGCCATGTTTACTCCCCCTCATGTCACTGCAAACCTGTATGCTGTTATATTTATTCAGCGAAACAATCCAAATCTGAAGAATTCATTTTCTCCCAAATAAGCTTAAATTGCTTGCACAATATTTCAAGTCTCCTGAAGCCATACAGCATCATTACATCAATGCATGCATTCCCAGGGAATCAAAGCATCATGCTCTACTGTTACAGTAAATGTAGAAATGCAGTTTTCTGACTTTGTTCCAGAGGGCGCTGTAGAGCCCCTGTGCCACGCCTGGGTCCCAGCCTCTGCGGCGTCCAAATGGACGCAGATTCCAATGTGTGTGCCAATTTTCAAGAGTTTTGAACATGTTAAGGCCCCCAAAAACCCCGGAAGGTTGAAAAAAAAAAATAATAGTAATCCTAAGGGGATCAATAAGGCCCTGCGCCTTAGTGTCTTGGGCTCTAAATAAGGTTTGTAATGATATGAAAGCATTTTTGTGTGAGCCTTTGCTTTAAGAGCTGATATTAATCACTGAAATAACACTACATTATTAATCATCAGACAGAGAAAGCTATTATGACAACATTTTGAGCAAGCAATTTTCAGGTGGCGGGCTGTGTGGAGATGTGCTCTGGGAGCTTGATTACGCAGTGCCAGAGCTGTCTGTTCTGAGTGCAAGCGTCTCTGCGGAGCCTGTGACATGCAGTCTGACAGCAGATCGCCCTGCGCCACATCACTCTCGGCCGGCTGATGAGATGTTCTGAAAGCTCTGGTGGGGGGTTTCTCTCTGATCAGACATCTTACTAAAGAGATTTTGTGCTTGAACATCCTGATTGTCCTCCGAGATTCCTGCTATTGTTACACTAAAATCCTCAGAATCTCAGAACAGCTCTATATTACAGACTTCACAGGGATCTGAAATATAAACCAAGCTTCTTCTGAAATTGCAATGATACTGGAGTGAATCGAACAGGTTGCATTTCACCCCAAAGTCAATGAAATAAATTACAGACATCGAGAAATCAGATTCTCAAATCCAAATAATTAAACATATAAATGATGTTTTGATTAAATGTAATTGAAGTCTGGTTTAAGAACCACAGATTTTTGCATTTTGATATTTAAATTTTTCGTGCCATGATATATATATAAATTTTTTTTTCTTTTTTTTTTTGAGATAGAGAGATCACCATCAAGAATAATGAGAAAAGAATCAGACAAAAAAAAAATCTGACAAAAAAAAAAAAAAATAATAATAATAATGCATTAAAATTTTTAACTTTTTGCAAAGTGACAATATAACTTCTTATGCTTTCTATTTGTTTTTGGGGTGAAATATGACACTTTTTCATGAGATCCATCCACCTGTCAGCCAGACTAAGCAGTGCAGTGCAGATTAACAGGCCTGGAATACAGAATACATATATTAAACATTTATTTGCAGTGCTGCCTGCTGAGCTATTGCGCTTTCTTCATCTATCAATATGGGTTCTGTTCATTTTATAATGTGAGGGATGAGTTGAAATGATTAATCTATGGTTACAGACAGCATGTAACAGAGAAAAAACAAAAATACAAATAATTTCTTTAACATCAATGATAAGCACTAAGAAACCCAAAGCAAACAACTGGTTTCACGTTGAAATCTCACTTGAACTCAGTGTGTTTGTGCTCCGTCCTTGTGTTGGAAATCTCCTGTCCGTTCTTCATCCAGAAGGTCTCCCGGTGGGTGCTGTGTGAGTTAGTGAGGTTACACTGAAGGGTGATGGGCAACTCCTGCCCGCTTTTAGGCTGCAAAATCTCCTGATCGGAAGCATTGATTCGTGGCTCTAAAAACGAAGACAAAGTCCTGGACAATTAGTGAATAAAACATTATGAGCTTAGTGGACATTCATGTTTCCTTCAGACCTTCCTGAATGCATTCCTGTGTGGGGAACGGAGACAACATATTAAAAATGTTATGATTTTTAAAATATATTTAATTTAGTTTTGGCTATAGGAAGTTTAAAGTGTCCACTTATAGATTATCTCGATGCTTAAAAAGAAAATTCACCCAAAGATAAATACCCTGTCATCATTTATTCACCTTCATGTCATTTCAAAGCTTTCCTTCTTCTGTGAAACAAAAAAGATGTTTGCAGTGAGCTGCTTTTTTTTCATACAATGCAACCAAGCACCGAAACACCGTAAAACATGAAAGTCCACAAAAATCATGTATTTGAAGCCACAGCATCTGAAAACAGCCATGAGCTAAATCAATTTGTTTTCCACAGAAAGCATTCAGGTTTGAAAAGACATAAATGATGATTTTTCATTTTTGGGTGAACTATCACTTTAAGAGCATATACACCTCCATACTTGCCTGAAATGGGACAAAAATGGCTTGCAATTTCTTTTATTTTGACACATTTCATAAAATAGACATTGAATTTGCACCTGCAGACAATCAAGAATCAAATGTGAACATGCAGTTTTGTTCGGACCGCAACATGAGCCTCGTCAATTGTACACGAGGGCGCTTTTACAGCAAAATCATCCATCATCCGCAGTTTCTATTAAATCCAGTTCAACTTGGATCATTTCACGTGCAAGCTGCAAAGTTTCTAACAACAGTTCTGTTTCTGTTCAGCTTATTTTCTCTTGGCATTTTATGGCATATATCAGTGGCCAAAATTGATATCCAGTAGTAATGTTTTAGTGTTTCAATCATTTATTGTCTAAAGGATGGTCAAAATAAAATAAAATAAAAATCAGCAAAAGCCTGTCATGCAAGTTCTACACATCCTTATTTATGAAATATTACTGCCAAACTAATGATGCTTTAAGCTATCAATAAAACACAAAAAAAAGTATTAAATGTTATTTTATTTATGTATTTGAATTGCATCATGCCATTTGAATAACACAATTTTAACATTAACATTATAAAATTATAATAAATTTAATTTAAGATATATTTATCAGTCATACGGGTTTCTCCATTCAAATTATCATGGCATAGTTTAATATTAACTATTTGCATCAGGTTGATTTTATTTAAATAATTATATATTCAAATAGCATCAGTGAAAATCTGTTTAAAAAGAATTACATTTATTCCTTTCAATATTCAATTAGTTAAAATGTGTGAGTTTGAATCAAACTGAATTTATTGAAAACATATAAAGCTGGTTTTTGTGTATTTAAAATAGTTTATTAGTACTACAGAAATCTGACCTGTTTATGTTTAAACTGTATAATCCAAATGGAGGTAAATTTTATATGCAATTCAAATTCTTACATTTATGTCTTCTCCATTTATCGCATTTTATCATATTAACTGTTTAAATAATCAAATATATTCCATTGATTTTCCCTCAAAATTAGGACGGAAGTACGGCAAGTCTGCAGATTGTTTCTGGGACTACTACAGACTCAAATAACAAAACATCACTGCTTTTTATCCTCATTTAATAAGCTTTTAATTTAAATGTACAGACTTTAATCAGTGAGCGAAGCGTCCGGGTGTGTGAATCTCTACCGTAGCAACCGCAGCACCCAGTTGGAAAAAGCAGGGCGAGGCATAATCACCCTGTGATTGGCTTGTACAGTAAACCTCCAGATATTATTCCCGCTCCGCTGGGAGGGGCTCGGGATCATCCTCCAATTAGCATTCCTTACACCTCCTGCAGTTTGGTTTAGCCGAGGGGAACGTTACTGCTAGTACTCTCTCTCTCTCTCTCTCTCTCTCTCTTGGCTGGCGTCAGATTGCTTACCCTCACCTACACACTATCTGTCTGCATGGCTACGAGAACGTCTGGAGATCCTGCCGAAGGTCATCTGGAGGTCACCTGCTAAGAGGAGAGAGTTTAAAGGTCAATCAGTCGGTCGTGCTCACAATCATCAGTCACCCATGAGGAGCTTTGGCAAGGAAAACTGTGAAGAGAAGTTTGGGGTGAAAATATAAATATTAGTGATGCACCGATACTAAATTCCTCTGCCAATACCAAGAGCCGATTATTCAGAATGAGAGCTGCTGATATCAATATCCCTTTCTTAAAGGAACAGTACACCTAAAAATGACATCATATTCTCCATTGAGGTCATCATATACTCACCCTCATGTTGTTCCAGACCTGTATGAGTTTCTTTCTTCTGTTGAACATAAATAAAGATATTTTGAAGATTTTTGGTAACCAAACTAGTAGTTGCTGGTAGCCATTGACTTCCATAGAATTCCAAACTTTTGTATACTATGGAAGTTAATGGCTACCATCAGCTGTTTGGTAACCAACATTCTTCAAAACAGAAGAAAGAAATTCATACATATTTGGAACAAGTGAGTAAATGATGACAGATCTTTCATTTTAAGGTGGAATATCCCTTTAAGAAAAAAAATCTCTTCAACTAATGCCGTAATCTATACAGTGATCTCTCTCATTTTGGTACATTATTACAATCTTAAAGATTAAAATTAACAACATGATAACACAACAGAGCTCAAACTATTACATCCAAATGCTATTTATTATCAGATATAGTCAGTGTTGGATGTACTGCATTACTAAGTAATTAATTACTTTTCTCTTGAAAAAGAAAAGTAAGGGATTACTCAATTCTTCTGTAATTAAAATCCAGTTACTTCTGATGTAATTGCATTAAATACTGTATAGACTATGGAACAGTTCTTTATAAAATTTCACATCTAATATTAAAATGTATGTTTTTAATGTAACCTTTTAAATTCTTTGGTCAGCTTAAGATTAATTTATGCAATCATATTATTTATATGAAAAAAAAAGCAGTTTCATGTCCTTGTATTATTCAACTAGTAATTAGTAATAATTAATGCAACACTTTTTGGAGACAGTAGTCTAATTACACTGCTGAAGACCTAATTAGTAGCTAGTAATTACTTTCCCAACATTGGATGTAATAATCACACTCAAAAACTAAAAAAACTCAAAATTCCATAAAACGATTTATTCAAACATTAACAGAAAATAATCTCCTCTCTGTTGTTTTTATAGCTCATTAACCAACTGTGAACACTGGATATCTTTCCTGAGGTGAATGCATTAAGTGACATATCGTTCATAAGCAATTTTATTGACATCTTTCAATGGCTGAAACTCACTGATTCATTTCAGTAAGTTGTACTGTATCTTTCAACACCTTCTGATGCTCATGTATGTTAATCTCATGCTATAACTAGTAATAAAGTAGAAGAGACTCTTCCTTTTTTTGTGATCAAATGGACAATTAGAGAGCTTTTGATTGACAGGACATAATCAGCTCTGATCATCGGCAGTTTTTAAACAGAAAATTGCCGATACATCGGTGCATCCCTAATAAATATTAAAATGAGCTTTGCAGGTTTGGAAGGTTTCCACTACAGTCTACAGCCTCTGCACACGAGAAGCTCGACAAGACCACCATCAATCTGGACACGGTCCTGTTGACAAACTATACGCTTCGGCATGTATAGCCTGTTATATGCATGTGATGATGCCGTATCACATGTATACAGTTTAATATGACAACACTGACTCTCAGTAATGACAGAATATGATATCATGTTATTTGACGCAGAAAGATTTTTGTCTTAATTTAGCAAGCCCTTGATGGACAGTAATCCCTGAACTTCAGTTAAGCACACACAAATGAATCAGACCCGACTGATTGGCTTTATGTTTAGGGATCAGAGCGGGAGGAATATCATGTCATTACTGAATCACAGGCAAACAGTAAAAGCAAAGAAGGCACAAGGTCATTCTCCAGCTGCGGACGCACACGGGTCAGTTTTATACCAGAGATAAGATTATGATTTTTTTTTTTTTGATTTTTTTTTTTTTTGATTTTGAGGTAAGGAATTTCCCGTATGACTGAAATGACCCCTTTTCCTTGTGTCTTCTTCCTGGTCCCATCCACACTTTTCCACGGACAAAATGCATAGATAAAACACGGCATGACTTCAAAGCCTCGTTAGGCTTTAAGCTCTGCACAGGGCACACAGTGTCAGGCTTTGAAGTAAACCCACGCAACGCAAAACTGAAAAACAAACAGGCAAAAGATTCCCGAGTAAATCATGTCCGTATGAAATGAAAATAAAGAACCCAAGCAACACAAGAAACACAGAAACAGCCAGGATGGACGGCATGTAGGGTGAGGGAGGAGGAGACGCAGACAGAGAGCAGGGATTTGTCTGGGTTTGTGGTCATCCACAACAAGAGGCTCAAGGGCATTAGGAGAGGAAAGGGGCTGAATGACTATTGAATTCAGTGGGACTCCTCAAAGTCTGCCTGAAGGATAGGGGGACATTTGAACACACCAAGGTCAAGCCATAATAAAAATACAAGAGGAATTAATACAATGCTGTCCCAATACATAATAAGGTTTTTTTTTTTTTTTTAGTAGGGCTGGGCTGCATGAAGAAGAAAACATTATTTAGTTATTTTTGCTGCAAATTCCTTCTGAATATGCTTCATGTATTGCATAATCAAGCGGTAATATCTATTTTGGGATAATCCTGTGATTTTAAATACTTTACTAATGAAAGGTGCTTCATCTCATTTGATTCTTTACTGTTTTTATAGGGATGCAAACCATAATATCAGATTATATTCATGGCAAACGAATATGTAAATAACGTAAAACATTAAAGCGCTCTAAATATGAGAGTTTGAAATCATAAAACAGTTGAAATACACCAGGGTTGTGCAAATTTCAGTATTCATTGATTGCCATGATAATTCGTTTCCATTCATGAGTGTCAGTTTGAATTGAACTGACCCCAGCATTCCAGAATTTGAATTGGAATAACAAGAAGAGGATTTTACAAATAAAGAAATTCAATGTAAGTGATGCATTCTGGGGAATTATCCTTATAACCTCAAGACTTTTTTTTAACCCTTGTGTGACCTGTCTTTTTTTTGTTGTTTATCATTTTAGATGTTAAAAAAAGGATAATAATAATATTTCACCCTTATTTTCTTTCATAAATCTATTTTACACTATATATAATAAAAATGCCAATTTCATGTCAATGTCAATGAAAGCAGACAAAATGAGAATATATAATATTTTCATGGCCATTTTTTTGACACAGACGTTTTTGGACCACAGTGTATCCCTAAATCTGAAAAATTCTATTCTTGTTCAAATTCTGAAATTGAATGTGTTTTTAAATGCATTCTCAGTTCATTTCAGAATGATGCACAACCCTCACACACGCATGATTCAGTATCATTATAGCTGCATGCAGAATGACATGTCAAATACTAAATCACTCCCATTAAAATCAAATCGCACCACAGGTATAAACGCAATATCAAAACCACGCCGCCCAGCCCTAGTGCGTAGCTGTTTGTGCACAGGGGATGCAGTGGGAGCTACTACAGTACATAGAGCACTCACTCTGCAGCACGGATATGGTGGCTTGCGTTCGGATCCAGGTGATGGCCGGGTTTTGGCGGAGGTCGTTGCGGCGCGGGTCGTTGCTGGCCCGGCACTCGTAGATCCCGGCGTCCTCCAGCGTGAGGCGGGAGATGGCCAGCACGCTCACACCGTTGGCACCGTATGCCGTGTTGATGGACACCCGTCGCTTGCGGGCACCGTCCCACAGCTGCTTGAAGGAGTCCGCCCTGTTAATATCGGCGTACCACCACTGGATCTCCGGCACGGGGTTACCGACCACGTCGCAGTACAGCTCAAAGGCGTCTCCTGTGAGCTTTATCTCTGACATTGGCGACTTCACAAACCCAGCTGGAGGAGAAGAAGTGTGAGGGGAAACCAAAGAGAGAACCAAAGCATCGGATCAGTTGGAAAACACAAAAGAAGAATGATCCAAATGCAAATCAATAAGAAACGAGACAGAAATGAGTGAAAAATAGCAGAAGACAGAATAAAAGAGTATCAGTGAGAAACAGGTTAATGGACCCCCGGACACATATGACCTTCAAGGCTTAAAATGACTATTGCAATAAAAAAAAAATATTTGGTCATTATTTACTCATCCTTATGCCCATACAGGTCTGTGTAAATGATGGCAGAACATTCATTTTTGAGTGAACTTTCCCTTAGTTTAAACACATTCACATGTTTCCATAAAGGCTTCTTTACTACTTCTACACATACATTTACTTCTAATGTTCTAACCATCTCGCTAATATCTTGGATAAATCCTACACAGAGAAAAACATTTTCACATAAAGCAGTAAATAAACTCTGGAAGGATGCTGCATTATGCTTCACATTGGCAGGATAATTTAGTGATGCTCAAGGAAACAGTGAATCTCCCTTTAGCATGTCTTCAGTGCCATTATTCACTGTCTCTTTGTTTTTGGTGGAGAATATAGCATGGATAAATGATTCGAATAAATGCTTTCACTTAAAGGTCATTGTTCATGTTTTGCCTGATAAAATAGTTTTCTGGCAGCACTGCATGTAATTAATAATAACAGCAATAATAATATTATTATTATTGCTATTATTATTATTATCATCTTAAACACTATTTAAGATTCTATTTTATCTATAAAAATGGGAAACAAAATTGTGTAAAATATTTTCTGCCAGCATTGCAAAATAATAATAAAAATAGTAATAAACCATTTAAAAATCCTTAAAAACAATAATTTACCTGAGAAGCAAAATTGAAAATACAGATTGGATAAACATAATATGTAAAATAAATCATTAAGAATAAAGAGATCATTTTCATTTAAATTTGTAATAATAATAATAATATCTTTCTCAACCAGTATTTTTGTCTTTACCAATATGTTTTCCTTTAAAAACCATCTAAAAAACTTTCAAGCTAATTTTTTTATGTACAAGTAATAATAATTTTGCTTAAGCAGCATGTTTTCCAGTAAAAACACCTACAAATCCATAAAAAAAATCAGAATTTACTTGAGAAACAAAATTGTGTAAAACAATAATTGCTGGTTTCTTGCTTTTAGCATATATATCTTTTAAATGAAGTTTCTACCCAAAATTACTTTTGTTTAGTTTTTTTCTAACCTCACTGATAAATTGCATAAACCATAAAACAAGAAAAAGCATTTTGTCACTGAGGTAGAAAAAATAAACTTAATTCAAGATATATTCTGTTAAATTTTGCTCTCTAATATATGTATCTTGTATGAAGGATGCTTAGATATTTTTACCAGAAAACAAGACAAAAACACCAGAAAACAGCTTTAGAAAAGTTAAAGGTACTAAGAAAAGGCTAAGATCCAGATGGCAATACTGTCAGCGCATCCCCATTAATCGCAGGAAACAGTGAGATATGGAAGGATGATGCCCTTCGAGATGAAGTTATTATTGTAACGGATTACCGGGCCTGTAAATGAAATGATTCATGAAGGTTTGCTGGAGTTTACAGCATTACGGCTCTCACGGCGAGAGACTGAGCCCACGGAAAGGTGAATTTCACGGGCGCGGAGAATGGAAATATGCTTGCATCTCACATCAGATCTACTTGCGACTCGATTCCTGTCGACCCCTGATGGTTTTACATCGTTCCTGTTTATCGTAGCACTATCAGCTTGTCACATGCATCCGTGAGATGTCAGAGCTGACTAATGCACAGGTGGCGTCAGCCGCAAACATGTAACCTTAGTCACACACACAGTCTGGAGGAGATTCGCTTGCATCTCTACACACAATAATCTTCAGGCTCAATCTGAAAAACTACATGAAAACAAGCAAATGTGAGGTTGCATGTCTCGGATGTTTCTCCTCAAATCCCTATTCAGAAGTCAAGAGTACTGTGCATTTAAATGAATCTGAATAGATCTCACTAGTGTCTTTTTCTCAGGAGAAACATCAGAGAAGCAGGAGACTTCAGGATCAGTTTGTGATGGTTCTTTCCTCTGAGTGCAAGTATGAAATCTCACATTGACATGATGACGGTGCTTATAGTTTCTAAACTGTAGTTCAGTTTAACCTTGGTGCGTGATGAATGCCGCCCGTGACGCCAGGCTAGGCTTGCCTCCAAGTGCTAGCGACTGCTCAAGATGGGGACTCAATCATCCCAGAGCGCCGTGAGCTCACGATGTGTCTCATTTTCAGATCTACAGTAGAGTCGCATTTGGACCGAGCTGGAACTCGCAGGCAAATATCAATAAAACGTGTCAGAATGTGTTAGGGCTGGGTGATTTATCTGATATCCGTGATATAATATAATAAACACTACCAGAAAACGAATGCTTTCATTCAGTGAGGACGCATTAAATTGATCAAAAGTGACAGAAGGGGCATTTATAATGTTATGGAAGATTTCTGTCTCAAATAAATGCTGTTCTTTTGAACTTTCTATTCATCAAAGAATGCTGAAAAATAAAATGTATCACAGTTTCCACAAAAAATATTAATCAGCACAACTGTTTTCAACATTGATAATAATCAGAAATGTTTCTTGAGCGGCAAATCTGCATATTAGTATGATTAGTGTGGAAACTCAGCTTTGATCACAGTAATAAATGACATTTTAAATATATTCACATAGAAAACACTTTTTTAAAATTGTAATAATATTGTATATTAATAATTATTCTACAATATATATATATATATATATAAAAGAAATCACACTGAATTTTCATCACACAGCCCTATTAGTGCTTTTTTCTGTATCTAAAAGGATATTTGGAAAGTAATTTTCTCATTTTACACTCAAGAAACTGGCAAAGGAAACCTTTTGGCAGGTCATTCAAGGAGACTGAGGTGGTTTTGTCATATAATCTCAGGATGAAAAATGAACCGGCGCTCAGAGGACGCCTAAGCTGTCTTTTAATCATCATTCCTATGCACAAATACAAGATGGATCAAGCTCAGCATGTTCGTTTGTCTCTGTTCAGGAAGATGACACTACTGAAAGACAGAAGTGTGTCGACATGCTTCACTAGCCTTTAACATTCATGTACAGTATCTAGAAATGCAAGATCAACATGAAATCAAATTAGACTTTAAATGCATGTTGCTGGTCTTATTGAGAATGACTTGAGATTGATTTCAGTGAGCGTTCAGGTGTTCAGAAACAGCAGAGAGACACTGACGGAAGCCGGTGTGTCTGTGTGTGTGTGGAGTGAGCTATGAAAAGACAATTTTCACGTAGTTGAATTCCCTGCCCGAGGCACGATCATGTGAACCATAATTATATTCTCTCGGAATAAAGACATCCGTGTCTGGAGTTTTCAGCTACCCTAACGAACAGATTGGGCTTTCACACCTTCTCTACTGGAGCGCCATTCTCAGCAAGCATCTCTGGGAACAGAAACATCTGGATGGTGCATAATGACACACATTCATTGAGGCTTTTCAATCAAATTAACTTGCGCCCAGGATGCTGCTTCTGCATGTTCATGTGTCTCAAGATCATGCAATTAGATTTAAAGGATGAAAAGAAGAATGAAAATTTGCTGACAATTTACTCACCCTCAGGCCGTCAAAAATGTAGATGAGTTTGTTTCTTCATCAGATTTGGAGAAATGTAGCACTGCGTCAGTGCTGTCAGAATGAAAGTCCAAACAGCTGATAAAAACATCACAATAATTCACAAGTAATCCACACCACTCCAGTCCAGCAGTTAACATCTTGAGAAGACAACAGCTGTGTGTTTGTAAGAAACAAATCCAAATTATTATTTTTATAGCTACATATAATAATAATTTGTTATTTGGCTTGGAAACAGTGCTTGATCTGTGCAGATTTCTCTCCTGATTCAGAACAGCTTTTTCACTGAAGGAAACATTATTATGGATTATGGACTCTGAAGTTTTAAATTAAAAATGTCGGCTTCACAAGACATTAAAGGGATACTCCACCCCAAAATGAAAATTTTGTCATTAATCACTTACCCCCATGTCGTTCCAAACCTGTAAAAGCTCTGTTTGTCTTTGAAACACAATTTAAGATGTTTTGGATGAAAACCGGGAGGCCTGTGACTGTCCCATAGACTGCCAAGTAAATAACAGTGTCAAGGTCCAGAAAAGGTATGAAAGTCGTCGTAAGAATACTCCATCTGCCATCAGATGTGCTATCTGGGTTATATGAAGCGACGGGGACACTTTTTGTAAGCAAAGAAAACAAAAATAACGACTTTATTCAATAATTCCTTTGTCAGCAGTCTCCTCTGTGTCTTTCCATATCACGTATGCTGCGTATGCTCTTCTGTATCATCCGTGCCACAAGGATGCGCTGTTTCTACGTGTTTTTGCCTTTGATTTGAAAGTAAACAGTGTATCCTTGTGGCGCGGATGACACAGAAGAGCATACACAGCATACGGTGATATGGAGAGACGCCTTTCATACTTTTCTGGACCTTGACACTGTTTTTACTTGGCAGTTTATGGGACAGTCACAGGCCTCCCGGTTTTCATCCAAAATATCTTAAATTGTGTTCCAAAGATGAACAAAGCTTTTACGGGTTTTGAATGACATGGGGGTAAGTGATTAATGGCAAAATTTTCATTTTGGGGTGGAGTATCCCTTTAACTGATGGACTGGAGTGGTGTGGATTACTTGTGGATTATTGTGATGTTTTTATCAGCTGTTTGGACTCTCATTCTGACGGCACCCATTCACTGCAGAGCATCCATTGCTGAACAAATGATGGAATGCTACATTTCTCCAAATCTGATGAAGAAACAAACTCATCTACATCTTGGATGACCTGAGGGAGAGGACATTTTCAGCAAATTTTTATTTTTGGGTGAACTATTCCTTCAAAGATGATTCAATTTCAATAAACTGTTCAATATTGAAATGCTGCTAATTCTGAAATCATTACATGATACTCTTATATTCTCATGTGACCTGCTACAATAGATGCTTTTGTTAACAGCACCCCGTGCCAACTTAAAAAAGGCGTTTAACGGTGGGATCTGGCAGCTTGAGTGTATTAACGGGAGCACTTGAGTTTTTCACCTCTCCGGTGGGAATTACGGCTCCCTGGAGGACAATACAACACCACGCAGACCCAAAAACACGAGCTACCACTGCCATATTTCCACACACACACACACACACACAAGTGTTGAGTAGGTGGAAAGGGTCACGAGTGTCTGCCTGTCAATCTGTCTACTATATTAAACAATAATCAGTGATCCTGCGGTGCATTCATATCATGATTGTAGAGTCACGATGCAGTGCATGCCGCATCTATTTCTCTTCCATGACAGGCTGTGATTTCTTCATCTTCTTCTTCTAATAACGTCACCCTTGAATTGCATATGGAGTATCTAACACAGGTGGTAAGAATGAGTCTTTTTTTTCTGTGATGGAAACCCTTAAGGTGCAGGTGTTACATGAATTCTTGCTAAATCTCAACCAGCGTTCTGAGTTAATGCCCTGCCATTCGCAAAGTACAACATGTGCCTGTTTTTATACACGGATCAACGTGTCATGTGATTTCAAAAGATGACTGTGTATACACAACAAATAATGGCCAAAGCTGAGTTTCTTATAATAACTCTGATTGTTCAGCTGGGATATGGAATGTAAAGCAGCACCAGACAATTTTTTTTTTTTTTTTTATCAGAATGTCTTGATAAATGTTTATTTAATATTAAACACACACGCATACATATATGTGTATATATATATATATATGGTATATATATATATATATATATATATATATATATATAAACCCTTATTTAAATTTTTATTATTTTTTTTAATGCCAATTTTAAAATTTTTTTTGCATAATAAAATTTAATATTATAAAAAATACAATTAAACACAATAATAATATAAAATACAAAAAAAGTATTTTAGTCTTGTTGTCCAGTAGAAATTTTTTAACATTTTTAAATCAAGATATAATGTACTTGAGATGCAAAATGACTTATTTTCTGAGAAACTGATCATAGTTCAGTGAGTTTATGAGGAAAATACGAATTAAGTTTATTTTTCTGAGACTACTGACAGATGTTTGCCTCGTTTTATGGATAAACATTTTGATGAAAAAAAAAAAAGTTTTCGTATCTTATTATCTTATGTTTTGCATTAATCAACATAATATTAATATGAATAATATATCTACAATTTCTTTGAAGTTCACTCCATTTCTAACAGTCCTCGCTAGCTCATTTGAAATGGTTCTGCAGTGTGACAAATGAATTAAAAGTACAAATATTTCAATTAATATGAGGTCAGAAAATCTGCATGTATAATAATTGCAAGAAGAATGATCAAAATGCTGTTTAAATAGTTTTAGATAAAGTATAGGATCTCACCACAGGACACGTCAACTAGCCATAAGCCAAAGACGTGAGCATATCTGCCTTAAATAGGATTAATACTGTAATTAGCATCACAAAAGCTGCAGCTCACAACTCGAAATCAACCAAAAATGAATATTCTGTCACCATTCACTTTCATTTTCTCAACAGGAGACGTTCAGCAGAATGTTCATACTGCTCAAAACCAAACAATCATTTCATAAAAGAAGCCCAAAAGCTCTTATTTTGTGTTCTACCAAAGAACAAATGTCATGAAAACGATGACAGAATCTTTATTTGTGACTCAAGCATCCCTTGAAAACACCTTCAATCTCACGGCTGTCGGCCACGGATGTCACAGTAACTCGTGAGCTATTTATACTCAGAAGAGTGCCTTTATACCGTGAATTGTTCATGAGGCCAGATTAGACATGGTTTATAGACATATTCACGCCGCAAGCCACAATGAATACTGCCTTTCCATCAGATTGAGATTACAGTGTGGTTTTCTGCATCTATTGCAGACAACACTGACCGAAAGACAAACACAAACCGCCCTATAAAGCCCCAGTCCATTAAGAGTTACTGGATTCCCTCCCGCAAAAATAACTACAAAGCCACAGTTCTGTGCTCCTCGTGTCTGTTCTAATAATAGAAGCATGCAGCAGAATGAAGCAAAGCCATTTACAGTCCTGCAGATATCTGTTGCTGCTCTTATGAGCGAAGCACACAGTCAGTAATGGCTCAGGGCTTTATATATGCAAGCTACACACTGTTTACATCTTCATTCCTACAATCAGATAAATTCATTAATAGTAAGACGAGCTGCAGGTAACGTAGCGTGTCAAGGGAAGGCGGCAGACCGCTGCACAGCTGCTGTGTGCAGATGTGAGAACTAAGACTGAGATTGGGATGAAGCCAGTCCGACTGCTGGGATTCAGATCCAAGAAATGAAGCTGGAGCGATGCATTTCTGTGCCACTGGCATCACATATATATACTGCAAAAAATAATGCAATGAATAATACAATTTAGACTTTATGTCTTGTCATTTTGCATCTTTGCAAATTTACACATTTATGCATTTGACAGACATTTTTATCCAAAATGACTTTCACTGCATGTTATCAGTTCATGCATTCCTTGAACTCATGACCTTGACAGTAATGCTCTACTGTTAAATGCATCTTAATTTAAGAATAATTTTAGATGACTGTATTGGAAAACAAAAATACTGAGTAAGAACATCACTTATTTTACACCAAATATGCCATGCCAAACTTTGAATAATGTCAATGTTCACCTCACAAACCTAGTTCTTCTACAAGCATTTAACCCCTTGTCAAAGGTACAAGAGAAAACTAGTTTACTCAAAAGTCCAGTCAAAGACTGTTTGATTCATATTGCATGCAAAAATGACAAACACTGGCTGACAATGCCAGTTCAAATCTGACTTATTGTCTTTAAAAACTAAACTCTGACAGATCGCTTTACAGTTCGCTTGGGTTGTCCTCTTCCTTATAAGTGGCCAGTTCTTGGGTTGAATAAGCTGATAACAGTCAAATGCCTGGCTATTAAATACTAACCACTAAACATGTCCCCTAACCAACTCTACTTCACACGAGGTGCTTGATCCTTTGGGGTTCTGAATTATTGCTTTCAGTTGGTCTCAGGAAACACTGAATTATTCTAGACATATTTTAATATTAAGATTTGAATATTAAGTCTTGAGTGGGCCGCATCAGAGCTTGAATCCCAAAGTTCAGCCCTGAGAAAGCAGCCAGTCGAGCTCATGGTGCCTACAGAGGGTCTGGAATCTGTACGGCTGGCTTTACCAAACAATAGCTGGATTATCCAGGAGAGCCACTGACCTTATGTCTGGACATATCAAAGCAGACCTTCACTCACTCACTCACACACACACACACACACACACACACACACACACACACACACACACACACACACACACACACACACACACAATCACACTCTCAATCATACTCACACTCTCTCTCACACACACACACACACACACACACACACACACACACACACACACACACACACACACACACACACACACAAACACTCATACACTCTCACACACACACACACACACACACACACAAACACTCATACACTCTCTCACACACACTACTGTACAACATAATGAAGCTTAGAAAAACAATGTCTGTATCTGCTATAAGTGCAGAGCATGTTTATTCATTACTTTTTTTTACCAAGCACTTTAAAAGGTCTGTCTGTCTATCTATCTATCCTTACATTTTCTTATTGAAATACCCAATAATAAAATGCTTTCTAAATTTACATATTCATAATTATATATAGATTCTAAATAAATAGACCACTATTAATTTGTTAGTTTATTTTTTTAAATAATATAAAAAAGTATTTAAATATTAAAAAATGTTATAAGTATATATAGAGACTGGGACAAATTTTATATAGATATTTATATAGATCTAAGTTTAATATATAGATCAGCATTATTTTAGTATAATTGATTTATAGTTTTTGCTAATATGTTGAATTAGATTTTATTTTTATATTATCTTTTACATTTTAATTTTAGTAAAAGTTGTTGAGCATTATTGTATTTTACTGTAGTTCTTGTTTATATATACATATATTAGCTGTTATTACTTTTTGGAAGCTGAAATATATTGTTTTTTTTATTTTTGATTTCATTAACATTTATTTTATTTCAAGTGACCAAAATTTTTTTTTTTTTTTTTTTTTAATTGTTATATTTTAGTTTCAGTTTTAGTTATATAAGAACCCTGATATAGAGTTGTAATAAATAGATAATTGCTCACAATGTGAGGCTTTTAAAATATTAATCTGTTAGTTTCAGCACCCAGACGTTTCGGGAAACCTGTCTGAAAGTCATTATTTTGCAATAATATCTGTTGCAGAAACTACACGCCTCTCATCGGACCAGCTTTTTCTGCCTGATCTGGTTAAAACAGCCATTCAGTCACATTAACATTTCTCAGGATTGAATAAAACTTTCATAAGCCCATTAAAAACATTTCTAGTCGACTACACATTTTACAGCCAGACATCTGTGCTGCCAGAACCTGCTTCTGTTCAGATCACGATTGATGTTTACATTCGCCAGATGCTTTTTCTGCACAAAAACAGCCTTTTGGACACAAAACTGACCGATGCTTCGCTGGTGTATTTCTTTCCCCTTTCCTTTTTTTTTTGGATCCTGAAGAGGGAATACCCTGGCCTTGTTTGTCTGCAGGTGATGTATCTGCCCTCTCCTGGTCACAGCTGTGACACTCCAGAATGTAAAGTCAGAGACATGCCTTCAGGGACACGCACTCATTATTTACTGCTCACAAAGACGCTGCTTTCCATTTCTAAAGCAGATGCGCTTACTTAGAACTCTACTGCATTCTAGTTCAGACTAAAACCTGGTTCTATATGTGACCCTGGAGCACAAAAGCAGTCATTAGTACTGTGATATATTTGTAGCAATAGCCAACAATACATTGTATGGGTCAAAATGATCGATTTGTCTTTTATGCCAAAAAACATTAAGATGTTCCATGAAGATATTTTATACATTTCCTTCCATAAATATATAAAAACTGAATTTTTGATTAGTAATATGCATTGCTAAGGACTTCATTTGGACAACTTTAAAAAGTGATTTTTTTCAAAATTTTGATTTTTTTTTTTGCACCCTCACATTCCTGGTTTTGTGGACCAGGGTCACGTATTAGGAACTTCCAACATCAGGACATTACATAATGTTTAGGTTTCTCCTCAGTCGTCAGATCTCCTCATCGCAGGTGCGAAGACGTGAATGTCAGAAGGGTGAGCGTAAACAACACGAACAATTACTCTTGAGAATACGGTGAGCCGAAGCAAAACACTCCTCGTTTAGGGATATACTAAATAAACTAAGATTTTGTGCAAACATTCCCACTTGCGTTGCGCGCAAATCTCCTCTCCAGCCTTTACGCTCCACAAACCAGCCTGACTGTAATGCAGCGGGTGTCTGTCATCAGAAAGATGGCATCGACCTCTAAAGCAGATTACACACAGATCCCAGACGAGCGCGTTCTTACCGTTCTGAGATGATACATATGGGAGCATCGCGAGGAGCAGCGCGAGCATCCCGGTGTAGGACAGCATCCTGCGGGAGGATGGAGACGGGACACGGCGAGCAGGTGATGGACGCAGAGCGGCTTCAGACGCAGAGGATGGCGGAGGAGGAGCGCGGACAGACGGCGAGATACGCGACAGGCGCTGCGCGGCGGCTCTGCTGCATGGAGGACGGATGAGGATGAGGATGATGCTGTCCGGAGCTCAGGGATGCGGATGCTGATGCTGCTGGAGATGATGATGATGATGGGCCATCGGAGTGTCCGTCATCGCGGAGAACCTTCAGTTGTCAGTGCGCGCACCCCGTGGCTCATTCGCGCGCATCATCAGCTGTCGGCGCGCGCGCGCGCTCCCCCGGGGGCCTCGAGCGCGTCAGTTCTGCGCAGCTACTGAGCAGGCGACTCGATAGAATCCAAGCACAAAAAGTAACATTACTCCACTGTAAAACAATGTGAAACAAAAGCGCGTATTTTCTTGCATAGCTTTCTGTTTTTTTGTTTGTTCTATTCTGTCTGTTTTCTTTGTATCTATATAATAATAATAATAATAATAAAAACTTTCTACTTGTACTGCCATTGTCACAGCACTTGATTCTGATGGCTTCCATTGTCCTCATTTGTAAGTCGATTTGGATAAAAGCGTCTGCTAAATGACTAAATGTAATGTAATGCCTAAAGGGAGACGCGTTGAACTCCAGTTTCCTGTGGATTATTTCTGCAATGCAATTAATAGTAAAGACAAACTTTAAGCAGCCATGAATATTCCAAAAAATAATTCACCATATATTTAATTTGGGGGTGATTTATATTTATATTTTGTTATATACTTATACCATTAGTGATTACCATATTTATGTACAATGCTCTTTACATGCTACTCCAAATCAAGTACTTCAAAAATGTTGATGGCAGTAAGCATAGTAATATCATGTTTTTTTAATGTCTCAGGGGCTCCACAGGATGTTTATCTAAAGGGCACTAGAGATTTTCTCCAAGAAAGTGCATGTTCTCCACACAGCGTGTGCACAGTCAGGATTAACAGACATGAGCTCTGTCTGCGCCCCTCACATTCACACAGCGCTATCTGCTGGATAAATTTACAAATACACTTACTCTACTGTGCATACTTTATTTGTTGCTTCCTCTAAAACTATTCAGTTTGATGAAACAAAGTATCGCGGCGTTAAATAAAACTGTGAAAATACTGTGATATCAAACATCTTTTATGATCTGATTTTGATTATCAAAAGTACATCTATTAATATCTGATTTTGATAATCAAAAGTTACTTAAATTAATATTACTTAAATGCATTTTTGCAATAAAAGTTAAAAGTTTAGACATTCTTCCTCTTTATTATTTAAAAATTGAAAGCAAATCAAATGCAAGCACACTTTCTTTTTGTTAAATGATCTAAGGATTTAAGCAGAAAGTTTTAAGGTCACAAGGAGCATAAATTAAGTCTGTTTTGCTGAGTAAGAATTATTTGCTTGTTTATTATTGCTCTCAGTCCTCTAACATTATTCAATATGACATAAAAATACTGTGGTCGCCTATTAAATAAATACCACAGACAGCAAATACATTTGTTTTAATTATCAATTTGATTAACTGTTGTACTTACAATTAATGCATAAAAATGATCATGCCTACTCTTTGTTTATGATTTTTAAAGACATATTCATGAGGCGCATTCTGGGATGTTTATAAACACTACTGAAGGAGGAACTGACATGCTGCACATCTGATGATGCTTTTGCTTCACTGTTCACTTCCATCCAATAACAAAAAAAGAGGAAAGAAACTCATTCATAGACAATTTATTTGTCTTCTCTAAAAACCTTCAGGAGATATTAGATGTAAGGTTTTAGGGTCACAAGGAACACGTTGCATCCAAACTTTTGGCCGCTCGTGCTTGCAGGTCTAATGATGGTTTTAAAGAAAGCTCCCAGCCCAGGAGTAAAGGCCACCCTGACAAAGCTTACGAGTTTAGAAGGATTCTGATGACACAGCACGTTGAGATCTGAAGTCACGCCGATTTTCCCTCCACTTTATTCAAGCAAGTCAATGAAAGAAATGTTTAAATCGGAAGCCACACCTGCCGCCCGCCGCGAGCCAATGATCCGCAGCCCGGAGCTGAGGAACGACACACCCACCTTTGCTCCGAGCCAATGGGAACGTAAAGGTCAGGAGGGGGAAAACTTGCCCCGGGATCAGTTCATCTCGCATCAGTGACCTTCTGCAAATGTGTGGAGGAATTTGGCCAGCTCTCCTCTGACTTTCAGGTGTTGTTAGTATGGGAAGTCGACAACAATGGCTCACGAGACTGAAGAATGAGCTGAGCAACAGTCCTCTGGTGTCCAACGTGGCCTTCGGCTTCATCCTGATGGGACTGGAGAAGCTGGTGGAGCTGGAGTTTGAGTGTCCGTGCAATCCGGCCTGGAACGGGCTGTTTTCCTCCGCGTTCTTCATCATTCCCGCCGTCATGGCCTTCGCACTCATGATGATCATTCAGGGATGCAGGTGTGACGCCTGGTGCAGGAGGACCGTGTCCCTGTCCAGCTTCGTTCCCGCCGTGGTCTGGCTGATCCTGGTCTTCCTGGACGGTCAGTATTTCGCCTGCGCGATGACAGACTGGCACGGCCGGTTCGTGATCGTGGACAAAGCCGCTCCGCAGAAATGGTGCGAACCCATTCAAGAGGAGAGTGTCACTCCTCGGGAACTCATGCTGCGCTCACAGCGACTGTTTGTGGAGTCTCAGGTGATATCCGCTGCTCTTTTTGTGTCCTTTGTGCTTCAGTAGGCCTTTTAGAACACTGCAGATGAAGCCTTGCATTTTTAGAACTACACAGATACAGTGATGCATTTGTGGAATTTTGAGAACATACATAGAACTTTAATGCTATCAGTGTTAACATTTGTGACCCTGGAGCACAAAACCAGTCATAAGGGTCAATTTTTTGAAATTGAGATTTATACATCATCTGAAAGCTGAATAAACAAGCTTTCCATTGATGTATGGTTTGTTAGGACAAGATGTGGCTGAGATACAACTATTTGAAAATCTTGAATCTGAGGGTGCAAAAAAAAATTAAATATTGAGAAAATTGCCTTTAAAGTTGTCCAAATGAAGTTCTTGGCAATGCATATTACTAATCAAAAATTAAGGTTTTGATATATTTATGATGGGAAATTTACTAAATATCTCCATGGAACATGATCTTTACTTAATATCCTAATGATTTTTGGCATAAAAGAAAAATGGATAATTAAACACACACAATATACTTATGACTACTTCTATAAATATACCTGTGCTACTTATGACTGCTTTTGTGCTCCAGGGTCACATTTATAGATTTTTTCCTGTCTTGACTATAGATTCTTGAGATCCTGTCCACTAATGAAACTTTCTCATTATAGTTACTTCTTCTGTAATGCAATAATTAATTTCCATGTCCATTAAAGTTTAAAGTCAATGTACATGGTTTTTTTTTAATGTGTCTATGACCATGTAATGTGTGATTGGCACAAAAACGCGTCTAGGTCACATTTCACCTCAAAATAAAATAATACTTTTTTTTCTCCTTTTTTTTTTAAAGACCAGGGTTATTATAGTTAAATATAACTAAAACCATTTTTGTTACTTGGAATAAAAAAGGTTAATTGAAAAATAAAATGTAAAAACATTTTATTAAACGTTTTTAATGTTTAACGTTTTAATCATAGTTTAACTTGAACTTCTTATATAATTAAAATATAAATAAAATTAACACACTTTCCAAAAACAAAATGACCAAAACTTAGAATTTTTTGTTACATTTAAATGAAAATAAAAAATAAATATCAATAAAAACTACAACAGTATCTCAGTGATTCTAAAATAACACTATTTAAGACAAATGAAGTCCATTTTTTTTTTTGCATTGAGAAATTATGACAATGATGCATTTGTTTTAAATGTATAAAACAATGTATTACAGTGAACTAAAAACTAATAATTTATATAATATATTATTATTATTTTTTTTTTTTTTTTCATGGGTGACATTAAAGGGTTACATGTTAGCCGTTACAGACGTGCACTGTCTTTCTGTCATTAACAGGTGATTGGCATAGTGCTGCTCATTTTTATCTGTTTGGGACTGGTCGTGTATGTGATCAGAGAAAGCTGCAAGCAGGAGCTGGAAACTGAAGATGCCAATGTAGCAGAGATGACGCTCTTCAGCTCCAGCTGATAGACACCCTTCCTCACCCGACTGCAGAAAACACTCTTTACAGTACAGTGTTCATGTACTGCAGTGAGTAACACACAAGAATAACATGTGCTTACATGCACAGTTCACCCAAAAATAAAGATTCAGTCATGGTTTACTCACCCTCATGTTGTTCCAGACGTGTATGATTTTCTTTCATCTGTGGAAGAATGAAGGACCAGTTCTGAAGCCGGTGCTGGTCACTCTTTTCACTGCAACTGAATGAACGTGGACTGAAACTTTCTCCAAAACTGGTCTGAATGATTCATCCATGAATCAGATCTGATCACAAGCGTTAACAGAAGGAGAAAATTGTCAGTGAGTAATGATTTCAGTCTATTCCTCAAAGTTTGGACAGATTTTTTGGTGCTTTTGCGCCAAATTTTAAGCTTGAAATCTTTCCATCACTGTAATTGCATGGAAGACAACAAACAGCTTAATTATCCTCAAGGCAGAAATAGTCATGCAGCTTTAGAGCAACAAGAGGGTGAGTCAATTATATCATAAAGGCTGATTTTTGGGGCAAACTTACACTTTATAGGATTATTTCAAATTAAGTTAAACTCTGTTGACAGCATTTGGACTCCTATGCAATTATTTACACTAAAGGGTGATAAAATCACTTACTAAACTTGACTGTGTAAAGTTATATACAACATTTCAGTTTCTCTCATGACCTATAAAGCCAAAACTCGTAGGATACTCATTTTCATACAGAAGAATAAATACAGCCTATGTATTTTAGAAAAATAGTTATTTGTTTTATATTGAGAAATTATGCCAATGAAGTACTGTAATGCAAAAAAATCTATATTCTTTAAAATTCTTTTGAATATATAAAAATAATGAAACATAGTGTATTAAAAAAATCTATATTCTATACATTTTAAATGTATAAAAAATATATACTGAAATGTTTTAATTAAAATGTAAAAATACAGTAAATACTATAATACTGAAATAAATTTTGTTTTGTTTGCAACATATCACAGATGCTGTCAATTGAGATGAAAACGCATTTGGTTAATGCTGTTGCAATTCATTATATTAACATTTAAAGGTGCAAAATTGTCCCTTCAAAGGTGACACTGAGGTGGCCTAAATGCAGTTTTTGCACATTTTATTCTGCGTCATACGAGCACTGTAATGTAAAGTGTTACCCTATGTTAAGATTTTTACATGAATGACAGGCTCCATTAGGACTGATGATTATCACCATGACTAATGGTCCTTTCCCCCTAAATGACTTTCATGAACGGACATTTACGTTCAGCCATCACTGTCTAACTGAAGTTCAAACAGAACAGCATGGAGGGAAACACAAACAGCAGCTGACAGCGTGTTGCGTTTGATTGACATGATTATTGCTGTTATTAAGTGCCTGTTTTATAACTGCCTCACATGTTTTAGGAAGTAGTAACTTGAAAACGGGTATTTTACAGTCATAATTCATGCACCAGCACAACAAAACAGAGGTGCAATGTAGTTGTGTAAGGATTCAGGAAAGAAACATAAAATGTAAAAGATTCTATCAAAGGACTATATTGAGGGAATTTCTACTTTTCCACATCGCAGCCAGATGTAAAAACCTTCATTAGTTCATTTTCTATGGAAGCTTGTTTCAACCATGAGTTTAAAAAATAATACTAATTTCAGAATTTTATATATTTTTTTCTCTGAATTGAGAGAGAGAGAAATTGGCAATTGTTAGGTGAAAAAAGTCAGAATTCTGAGTTCATATCACATAATTCTGCCATTTTTTTCTCAGAATTGAGAGGAAAAAAAGTCTTAATTGTGAAATATAAATTCAGAATTCAGAAAAAAAAATTGCAAGATGGAAACTTGAACTTTGACCAAAAAACAAACAAACAAACAAACAAAACAAACAAACAAAAAATAAAAACGTGTGAATTATGAGATAAAAAAAAAAAAAAATCAGAATTGTAAGATAACCTTAAATGTGAATTGTCAATTTCTGCATCACAATTCAGAAAAAAAAAAACACAAATAAAAAAATTGTCAAAATCTTCAATTGTCAATTTCTGCATTGGGAGATGAAATACTTGCAATTACCTTTTAGATAGAAACTTGTTTTGTTTACCCACACTGAATTCTGACTTTTTCCCCACACAATTCTGAGATGTTTTTTATTTACTTTTATCCCATGGCAGAAATGAGCTTCCACAATTTTCAGCTCAGCTCATCCATCATGCAATCATAACTACCATCAACATAATAAGGCCTCACAGAGTGTTTGTTTTAACTATCTCTCTGAAAGTGATTGGCCAGAAGAATTCTTTGTATGTTATTTTATTTTTATACGACAGGACATCTGAGTTGAGTTCCTGTATTTGAATTTTACACTAGACTCCGTGTACAAGTCTGTAGACATTATCTTTTGTATCAGGAGTGTTAACTGCACAAAACAAATAAATAAATAAAAATATGCAGTGCTTGCTCATGTGCAGAACTACTCTTTAATTGACTGTCAACCAGACTTATGTTATATTTTAAAGCTCTGTTATCTTGAAATCAGCTGTAATTGCTTTGAAGACACGGTGCGGTGATTAACCGCTGTTAGACATTAAAGCTCTTCTTGTCATTACACACAGTAACAGCAGCACAAGTAGGTTGAGTGTCACCTCTATTAAACCAGAGTCCTGCAGGTCACTCTAATACATCAGCGGAATCACAGACAGGACAAAACCGTCCTAATGATGCGCTAATGGTTTCTGGAAGGGATAATACTGGAAGAAATCATTTCAATCTTAAAGTCAACATGAAATTAAATAGACTATTCACTTTCTCAACACAAATCGCTGGAGTAAATGTGCTTAAAAGGTTCTTCACAGCGATGCCATATTGAAGAACCATTTTTGATTCCACAAAGAATCATTCAGTCAAAGGTTCTTTAAAGAACCATCTCTTTCTTGACTTTTTATAAACTAAAGAACATTCTTTCGCCGTAAAGAGCCTTTTGTGAAACAGAAAGGTTCTTCAGATGTTAAAGGTTCTTTATGGAACTGTTCAGACAAAAGGCATCTTCTATGGCATCGTGAAGCACCTTTATTTTTAAGAGTGTATGCACATTAAATAGGTTCATGTTTACTTCAAGATTTAGCATTTAATCAAAATTCACATGGTAAATCTCTGTTCCATTAACTATAATTATATTAAAGTTTAAAAGTTTTAATTTTGATTGTTTTTACATTTTTATTTATTAAATAGCTATATGCTCATAATCAGTAAAAAAACAGGCTACACGCAGAGTTTTATTCTATTTTTTCCCCAAATGTATTATTGTATTGTACTTTTTATCTTTTTTCACAATGTCAAAAAATTTCAAATGCTCCGAAATTGGTCAATACTGAAACACACCACAACATTTACAATAAATAGAAACCAAACAAGTATTTTTTTAACCCTTAGTTTGATTTGCTACACTTTTTGGGACTTGTATTAGCTGATAATCTTTTTCAGAACTATTTTCTATGGCCTATTATATTTCAATTTATGCAGCTAATGTGAAAATAAATCTGAAGTGTTTCTGTTGTGACCGTAATGTTATCTTCACAATTAAAGGGGACATTGGATGCAAAATTCATTTTTACAAGGTGTTTGCATAGAAATGTGTCTTAGCAGTAAGTGGACACAACCACCCTGCAATGATCCATTCCTTTTTTCAATCCCTAAAAAGCCTAAACAGTCTCAATTATCAAGCCATTTTGATTGACAGACTGTCTCGTATTAGCATATTTCCACCCTCAGCCAGTTGTATGCTGTTCGCCACTTTCTCCAAGCAAAGCAATGCAGGTGTTTAGTAGTTGGATGTAAAAGTGAACATAAGAGTCTCCATTTCATAGCCACTGAGGATATATAGTGGATATATATATATATATATATATTTTTTTTTTTTTTTGATGGTGACGCACCACCAAACACAGAAGAGAGAGGCGGGGTGAGCAGTAGCTCATTAGCATTTAAAGTGGCATGCACCGAAACAGGTTGCTGTAAACAGAGCTGTCTTTGACATGGTTAAAAGGGTGTTGTTTTACATGACCAGACTATAATCCGACTATACGAACGCCATCATAAATGGCTTCAAAAATACCATTATTTCCTTCGTGAGACACAAAACCCTTGGTCTTTGCATGTCCTAAGAGATCATTCTGCGGTAACCAGTAAATTGTTGTCGCCCAAAGTCCACCACTGCGCTCCTGTGAATCTCCAAATCACTTTTTGGGGAAGCTGAGCAAATGCAGCTGCTATTTCATCAGCTATGTCAAGAAGAATTTGGCCAACTAACGTTCCTAGAGACATAATAATAACACCATGCTCTCCAGAGCTTTGCACAAAGTCCTCCAGATCCCTTGGGAGCTCTTTTGCAGGTTTGCATTGGAAACCGCCAACGTGATGCACATTTGGCATAGTCGGGCGAGGAAATTCAAAAACAAAATCCACCCTCATGAGCCAAATATCAGCCGCTTGGTATAACTCAAAATAGTGCAAATCGGGACCAAAATATCGGTCGCACAAAGCAATGTAATAAAGACCAACAATGCACTTGTAAAGGAAGAGCCGAATGGTGTAAAACAACACATTATCAACTGAGAAAGCGGGAAGGGAATGTAAGACAGAGGAGATGGTGCTATCGCAAAATGCGCTTCTCCATGCACAATCCTTCGGACGTTAAAAATGAGAGGTAAATTCAGATAGTGTGCGAGAACAACACCTCCACCTCCGTATGCTGGAACGGTCAACATCAAGTCAGAGTTGGTCAGTTTGATTGGTTCCTACAGCTCAGGATCTTTCTCGATAATATAGATCACCATTTCGCAAATTTCCTGTGAATTTCAGGAAAATTTATCCTTGAGATCCATGTCCAGTCTGAATCTGGTCCACACCGATTGCCTGTACCCTCAGATCTGGAGTTGTCTAGAAACAAAACTATTGTAAAACTCATTGTCTCTACCCAGTAAAACCAGGGCGGTCATTGAGACGCAGTGTGGTGATGTTTCTGAGATGTACCAGCTGTCGAGGGCCCATATCACAGTGAGCTGATGGCCCCTGGAGTGAAGCTCCTGGATCAAAATGTTCATGTTAACCCAGTGACTGAGGAAACACCAGGATTTTCCCACAATGCACTGGGAAGGTCAGGGTTAGAATGATGCTTGAGACAATAAAGATAAAACCAATTTTTAGGAGGAGCACAAACGGTTGAAAGGTCTGAAAGACATAAAAAAAACAACTGATGATGTTCATCGTTTGTCAGACAAGCTTTTGCTCTCCAATGCAAGTCTGTGGGAGTTCTGTGTATTTGAATAACTGAATTTTACAGAAATGATCTAAAAATGTGGTAAAAATGAATTTTAAATTTAGAAATAAATACTGAGATGTTTAAGTTGTGGATTAATCATGTCACTATGTAATTTCTTTCAAGAAAAATAGCAGATAAAAGTTCTTTGCATGATGTCCGAGTTCATTATATGTAATAATAATAATAATAATAATATCCAAATAGATTTTTATTGAATCCTATGGGACGTGTTTTTCCTATGGGAGAGTTTAAAGCATTAAGAGAAAACTAATTCAAATGTTATATAAAGTAATTTTATATGAAGGTTCAAAAATGAAAATTTGATGTTTATCTGCTTACCCTCAGGGCTTCCAAGATGTAGTTGATTTTGTTTCTTCAGTAGAACACAAATGGAGATTTTTAACACAAACCGTTGCAGTCTGTCAGTCTTATAATGGGAGTGGATGGGAATCACTGCTAAAACATACAATAAAACAAACAAAAACAAAAACAAATTAAACCCTGCAGCTCATGACGATACATTGATGTGTAAAGACTCAAAATACTGAACAGTATTTTTTTTATTTATTAATTTTTTACCTCTGATTCATGCAATGTCTGAACTGTTAGAACTCTCCTGAGCACATTCTCAGCAGCAGGCCATGAGGCATCTTCTTCTTCTTGCTTTATGGTGGATCGCAGACTTATAAGTGCATTACCGCCACCTATCTCTCAAGTGGACCATTGACACTCTGTCTACAATCTCAGTTAGGAGTGTCAGTGGTCCACTTGAGAGATAGGTGGCTTTTTTCAGATCAAGATCTGTCTTGTATAAGCCTAGGGGGGTTTATTCTGAGATAACTGGCTGGATGAACATTATCCCGCTTATTACACGGCTAAAAAGATTTGTTTTGCTGTTTTGAATGCTGAAGTCTTCCATTGTAACACACGGTGGTTAAAGGGGTCATATGATGCAATTTAAATTTTTCCTTTCTCTTTGGAGTGTTACAAGCTGTTCGTGAATAGATAAGATCCCTAAAGCTGCAAAGACTAAAGTCTCAAATCCAAAGAGATATTCTTTATAAAAGTTAAGAGTCAACCACGCTCTCCTAAAACGGACACTCCCAAAAATCCCCAACACACCAATTTCAAAAATTTGCAAAACTCTCACAACGCAAACCAAAAAAACACGCAAAGAAAGAAGGCGTAACTTTTATTCTCGCTGTTGCCGCTGCTGCCATGTTGTGGAGACACTGTGTGTTTCGTTGTGAAAGCGAAACTACTTTGTTTGGTCTTCCAAAAGAGGACACGACTAGAAATCAGTGGTTAAGTCATATTTACAACACTGTTCCAGAACAGTTCAACCCAAATATTCAGATGTGTGCAGTGCATTTTATGGAGGACTGTTTCCTGATCTACTGGCGCTTCTGACTCACAGCCTGTAAGTACGTTTTTTATATTTAAAGAATTTGCCTCACGAGTTTTGAGCAGTGTAGAGTAGTGCTTGTTGTTTGTTGTTTCTACAATCACAAATGGAGACATGGTTTTATGTTTATGCAGTGCGATATGCAACGTGTAAAAAGACAGTATAAGTCATTATAATCAGTAATTATGTCTCCACTGGATGCAACAAATGCCTGGTTTGTAATGGGTTTTATTGGTTTTGTCTCATAGTGCCAGGAGATGGCATCACAGTATGGTGAGGGGCGTAACATTTCCATCACACGCTTGAGGTATTTGGCCAATCACAATGCACTGGATAGCTGGCCAATCAGAGCACACCTCGCTTTTCAGAACGATGAGCTTTGTAAAAATCGAAGTGTTTCAGAAGGCGGGGCATAGAGGAGAAACAATAATGTACAGTATGTGGAAAATAATGTGTTTTTTGAACCTTAAACCGCATGAACACAGTTCATTACACCAAATACACAAAATAATGTTCTTTTTAGCAACATCATATGACCCCTTTAAGTGTTTTCAGTCACAAGATGGCGCCAGACAGCGGAGTGAATCGTTAAGCACGTAAGTAGTACCGGTCAAGATAATTCGTAGTACCCGGATGAGCGGTGTGATATTCAATTTGGCGGTTATTATCTGGGAATAACATACTGCTGGACTGCTGCATACTGCTGGCAATTGACCAATCAGAATCAAGTATTCCACAGAGCCGTGTAATAAATACTAATAAACAGTCAAGACAATCTAGTAATG
The DNA here is from genome assembly GCF_018340385.1 of Cyprinus carpio. Lineage (NCBI taxonomy): Eukaryota > Metazoa > Chordata > Actinopteri > Cypriniformes > Cyprinidae > Cyprinus > Cyprinus carpio. The sequence goes on from NC_056614.1 coordinate 24,237,778, forward strand.
TGCATGCTAGTATGCAACTAGTTAATAGTGAGAATTGGTTCTTAAAATAAAGTGTGAACGAAATGTTTTCAAGTTCACATCTATAGGAAAATATAAAGACTAAACTCATCCTGAGAAATATTGATTGGAGTTAAACGTGACAACTAGCCTCAGTCTGCAAGCAAACAGTACAGATATTCAATATTTTTTTTTCTTTGTTTAACTATTACCATGTACTGTAAATCTAACACAGAAGGAATATTACAAAAGTTTTGCCTATAGCAATTTCTACCCAGTTAACTATTTTTTTTAATCCTTTATTCATTAGAATTACATGGTCACAGTTAAACAAATGTGCAAATAAAATGCTCTTAAGGTGTTTTTGTTGACACAGATTGTGCCACTCTGTCAAAAGTTATTACATAAGGAGCTTCCAATATAAACATATATAAGCACAACTACAAAATAGAACAAGGCTAGTTGTCTCAGAGGGAAAGTATCAGTAACATTAAATGTAATAGCACGCATGAACACACAGGCATATATTATAATACTTTAATAGCAAATTGTGATAATAGTTTTATATTTCTTGTAGTCAAGATTTTAAGATTAAATTGCTATTTTCAATAAAAACACATTGAGAAATTATATTTACTGGAGTTTGACAGTCATTCGACTTGAATGTGACAGAAAAGAGAAATACAAGAAATGTATATTTGGTCTGTTTTAAATCTGGTCTAAAATAATGCAGATTTTGAGTTCTTTTCTTCTTGAGGAAAACATGCTCTCTGTTTGGAAGAGATGATAAATAAACTGCCATTACTGTATATTCATGCTCTCGTATGTCTAATATTATACAGCAAAGATGAACTGATTCTCAAGAAACAGAACAGCTGTTATTAGATGATGAATCACAACTCATATATGCACATGAATAATAGTGCAAACACATACATACAAATATTTTATACTAATACAATTATCACTCAAAAGGTCTTGATTTGCAATGGTAAAAGGCAAAAGCATAAACTTTTTCAGCCCACCATAAATTTGCTAAGATTTTTTATTTATGTATTTATTTTGCAGAAGGTGGTCCTCAAACTGAAACTAAACAGAGCTCAGAGCTCAAAGCTCTAAGTCTCAGGCCATCAGTTTCTGTAGTAACATACGAGTCTAATAGACAGATAACAGGACAACAGAGAAGAGAAAGGCAGAACTGAGGAGGATTGGCTCTGGAAGAACTAAAAACTAGAGGAAACAGAAACAGTGTTAGCCAGGAAAAATGAAACACAGTTGACCTTGTGCTCAAGTCATTTACGGAAGACACAAAGACACTTTCCATGTTCCAATTCCACTGAGTCATGTATTTTTTTTTTTTTAATTGATAATTATTTGTTTATTATAGCTTTTATAAGCTATAAGCTACATTTATCACACAATGAAAAATAACACACTACAAAAACAAATAAACAAATAAAGGCATATACAGAAATCCACACAAAGACATAAATACTTCATACAGCTTACAAATTACAATTTTAATCACTGGAACCAATAGCATGTTTTTCACATCTTGTTCATTTTTTCCCATTGTCATATCATAAAACAATAAGTTGAAGCCTGTGCACACACTTACACACATATGATGGCAAATAAACAATAAATCAAATGAAATAAATGACAAAAGTTAGGTCTATACAAAATGACAAAGATATACATTATAAAATGAAATAAGGACAATGATATAAAGACCATATGTTGATGTATAATACAGTAGTACCTGTAGAACTGAATTGCAGTACACAAGGTATACTGAAAAAAGTCTTGAACACAGTAGTAACAGTACATTCAGTGACATCATAGTTTTGTTTTAAAGTATAATGCCTAAAGATGAAGGAAAATATCTGAGATTTCTGAAGGAGATCTACTTGAAATTAAGAATCAGCTTGCTGTGTTTGTACCATTTGTCATTATGGGATTTATGATGCACTGTATATCCAGCGCTCATCTAGTAATGCTCCTAAAATACTATTAAATTTAGATTTTGGTTGTTAACAGAAGTCTGTTTCTAACCATTCTTTGAATATACTCAACAAACAGAGGAGACTGGAGAGAGAGTACTGGCTTATCGCTTACATTTTTCTTTCCCTGTTGTTGTTTTTTTATACTTTTACCATGAATTCTAATGTACAACTATCTGACCATTGGTAGAAACACAGGAACTAAATGTATTGCTAAAAATAGTGAACAGAAAAGTACTTTAAGGTTTACTTTGAAACCATTTTCACTCAGAAATTGCAAGAAAAAAAATACTATGAATCTGAAAGTAACTGAATTAAACATACAAATTTGAAGTAAAAAGACTGGAAGTATTTTCCTGTAAAATGTACAAACTCAGTCCATAAGAGGGCGCTGGACATTGAGTGTCTCAGCTTCTGTATGTTTGATTTGCAGGATGTTTTTAGGCTAGTTAGAGCCAATTACTATTAGTTATTGGTAAAAGACGGAACACAGTTAAAACCCCACTGACATACATCATAATAGTTTAATGCATCAGATCAAAGTCTTGCATGAATATGACACAGAAGAAAAATAAAAGAAATACAATAAAATTCATATTTGGTCTGCTTTAAATCTGGTCAAGCCATCTCGAGCTCTTCAAGGGTTGTAAACGTGATCTCTGTGTGGAAGAGACAACACAAATAAAACTGCTGTTATATTCATGATTTCAAGAGTAAACAAATATTTAGAAAAACACAATAGCTGCTATTAGATGATGAAATTCAACCCCTACATGCACAAACATAGCATGAATGTATTAATTCATGACTAAAGTCATGTTGTGGTTAGTTAGTACAGTTAAATGACTTTTAAAGATGGAAGATAAAGGTAAAAGCAAACTCAATTTTTGATTATTGATATTATAATGATACATTCATGACATTTTAAACCATTTCTACGATATTAGCTACAGTATTTTGGAAGAATGTAAGTTTATTGAATGTTGTACCTCACACGCTCTTCTTTTCTAGTCTTGCTGATCAGTGATTTCCAGATTTTCAAACCTTTCCTCCAGATCACTTTTTTCAGGCCTTTTTGTTTTTTGCAGCGCTTCTGTTTCTCTTGCAGCTCTTCTTTTGTTTTTTCTAGAGCTTCGTTTTCTGTTTCTAGCTCTTCGTTTAACTCTTCGACCTTTTAGTTTGTTCTTTTCTGCTTTTTTTTTCAGATCTATTTTTGCGTCCAGCTCTTCTGTTTTGTTTCCCAGATCTCTATCTTCCAGACCATCAATTCTTTCTTCAAGATGTCTTGCTCCATTTTCATCTGAAATGTCAACACTCTGTCCTTCATCAGCGTTTCTGACAGCTGCCATTTCTAGTCAGTGCTGGTGTGTGAAGATAGTTAACCTCCTCATCCTTATAAACCCTTGTGATTGTGCAAACCAAATGTAAGGTGACAGGAACTATAGTTCTGCACATATCTGATTCATTACACAGATGAACACGTGTCTCCAGACTGGTTTGTCCATATGAATCTGAAACTGAAACCATATACCACAGTACCAAATGATAACCATATTCAAAGCACTCAAAAGAGTAAAATAATTCTACTTTATAGGGCTTTTCACAAGTTAACCCTGGGTCATTCTAAACTCAGGTTAACATGTTTCACTATTCAGTTTTATAAGAGTGAATCCTGAATTCACACTGTACTTTCATAAACCCTGAGTTGGTGTTCTTTGCATTTCTGTTATCGATTACAGTATGTGATCGTTTTAAATAACGTCTTGTCTTGTTCTTGTGATTCAGCTGGGTTTCTGTATTCCTGAAGGTCACATCCGGAACTGGCTTTTTGGAGCATAAATGCACAAACAAATATGTCTCTTCGTCACTCCTGCAGAACCAGTGCAAATCTGGTTTAGATGCTTTGATAATGAAAGGACTCTATATCAGGCCTCTGGTTTCGGATGCAGCTCTGCAATTATGATTCATTCAGGAATGAAAATAATACGGAGTTCAACATCTCACACGACCAGACCTACAACAACATACCTGAGAGTGTCCGCCCTTATTTGAAAATGCCACTTCATCATCTGATACCTTTCAGAGAAGAGCTGAGTCACAACTGAACAGCTGGAAACAATCTAAAAAAACAAAACAACGCTACATGATGACGTGCGTGAGACAAAATTAGAGTAAAAGTAGGATTCGATTTCAAGAATTAGAAGTAGGCCCAGGTTTGTTTGATTTTTTTTTCTGCGACATTGTTCTAACGATATGCAAGCTAACATTATCCAACACGTCACTCAAAAACAAATAAACAAACAAACAAACGCATGGAGAGTCCAAAATAATTCACTACATGATGAAACCTAATGTGCCCCTAATAATGCCCCTATAATTCAAGTTAGGAAACATGTATAGGTTTTGTTTTTTATATTTATAAGATATTATCCAGTAAGTTGTGCAGTGAGAACGGTGTTTTCCTGAATGTAATGGTTATTTTAAATAAGTTCAACAAACAAGAATTACCAAGAAGGTAACACTGAGTGAGTTACATTTTAGACACTCCTTTCTTTGGATGCTAAATGAACTAATACCATTGCTATGAGGTGAACACAATTAATGATGGAAACTGATATGAACACTGCACCCTCTGCATCGGCTGATTTACTGGAAAGAAGTTAATGTAAAGGAAGTCCACTGATTAAACAGCAATCTTTGTACTGTAACACCCCCAAAGTATTGGTTTATAGGCATGCTGTATCTACTGCAACATTTCAAATCAGCATGACAATAATAGGGTCATATATTTCGGTTCTTTTATGTGAAATCATATAGAGGAAGAAAATCAAAAAAGTGATTGTCTCAAACTGAAACCCAGCGCTCCCTACAGTCACACCAAGTGTCCGGATTTTTCTCCTCGTCTTTTCTTTCTGCTATTCCATCAATTTCAGTCTGACAGAAACACATCATATGGGATTTAAATGACAGAATTTTCAGAATGAGTAAATATCAGTTTGCACACGATTCTAAATGATGCTTGAAAAATCAGACCTTTATTAAAAAATAAGCATTGCATTGTCTTACAAACTTGCAAAAAGCATACAGAATATAATGCAAATGAATTGAGTAAAGTTCAGAGCTGATTTTATTAAGAATATCAGACTCTGAAAATTAAAACACAAACTGTTAAATGGCTGCTACATGAAAGCATAAATGATCCTGTAATTTAATTTGCCGACTTTCATCAGAGAAGTCAAAGAACAGCTGTCATGTGATTGATATCAAAGATATTCCTTTACTTAGATACTGGTTTAAGACTGATATGTTGAAGAAAAGGAGTGTCATCATCATCCTTATCTCTTCAGAGTTTCTGGCTGCTGATGGGACTGAAGGGTTTGGACTTTTCATCCGCCATGAAGGCCTCGATTTCCTCCACGGTTCGAGGAACGCAGGTCAGCAGCTCCACGCCGTCAGCCGTCACTGCGATATCATCCTCAATACTAAACTTATAAAAACACAAACGGTAGCACACACACACACACGATGATCATTTTATATGAAGATAAAACATATATGAACACACACACATATAATGTTTTCATGTGCATTATATATTGATATGTTTAACTGTACACAAATTACAGCATTTAACTTTATTTACTGAAACATTTACAACTTCTGAAACAATGGAGCTTTAATGCTTTTGACAAAGTAATAATAAAAATATATAGTGTATTTTATATAGATATAATTTATATGTAATTATGCATAAATGATAACTTATTGACAAACCATCAACAAATAAATATTACGTAGTGTTTTAGAAAATAAGGACCAGTTATGGATTGATCAAGAAATCTGTAATCAGTTTCTTTGTAATAATACTGATGTGCATCTGCTGGAACATGGTTTGTTTGTAATAAGTCTGTTGTGATCTGACCCCGCCGAAGCCGCGGAAGCGCGTCAGGACGTCGTTGTTGATGAAGCCGCACTGCGCCGGTGAGTTGAGCGCTTGATCCAGCAGGTGGTTGATGAAATAGATTCCCGGCTCCACCGTGAGGACCATGCGCTCCTGCACCACACGGCCCATCCGCAGACTCTTCAGCCCCGGCTCGTCAATGCGCTCGATGCCCTGAAACACACCACACACTTCAGCCGCTGCTGCATTCGGTTTAATCAGACAGAACCAGACGCTCCTTCCTTCACGACAGAGACATGCAAACCACAGCGGGCCAAACATATATATATATATTTTTTTTTTTTGCATTGAAATGTAGTTCATTTGATTAAAAAATCATTTTAACAGTTAATTTTTTTTTTTTAATTATTTAAAAATGTTCAAAATGTAATACAATTTTAATATAATGTAGTTGGATGTTGGATATAATCTTAATTAAATTGATTTTGGCCCTTAAAAAAAACACCATACACATCATTAAATAATATGAAAACAAAATGATTGTTTTCTACAATATTAGCACACAAACATTCAAACATCATTTATAGTTTGATATAATATGAAAACAAAATGATTGTTTTCTACAATATTAGCACACAAACATTCCATTTGTATAGCGCTTTTCAAAATAAACATGGCTGCAGTTTTTCAGAAATTTATAATGTTAATATTATAATATCTTCGTGTCTTATAGTGGCAATTAGCAGTTAAGAACTGGACAATAATACAGTCTGCATGTGAAGATATAAAGATATAAACAATCAAGCAACTGAGATTTGCTATACAGTACAGTATATGGCTTTATGTGACCCACGTTTTATGCGTGTGGTAATAAAGCTGTTATAAATTCACTGTAAACCACAGCTTCACGGGGCTTATTGCTTTTATAAAACCTGTTATTTGAAATGAGTAGAAAACTGACGAGTAGTTTCAATTTATAACATTTTGGTGTTTATTTGTTACATTCTATTTGTCACCTTATATAAAATATATAAAAAGAGGAAATAAAAAGTCGGTTTACAAAGGGATATATTTTAAGATTTATCTTTGATAAAAATTTAACCAGGCCTATAATTGTGACACACAATTATAATTAGCTGATGTGTCTTAACTTCCAATAATAAAATGATGCGTATCGCTTGAGTTTTTGGTTCCAACGCTAAGCGACATTATACAAGGACTTCAGGGAAAAGAAACTGAGTTTGCTCTTTGAGTTCTGTTGTGATCAGAACTGACCTCTGGATATCCTCCCACGTCGTGGACGTCGATGCCCAGCAGGTGACCCAGACCGTGCGGCATGAACACAGATCCCAGGTGAACCTTCAGCATCTCCTCCACGCTCCCACGCAGGATCCCCACCTTCACCAGCTCCTCCAGGTGAACCCGGTCAGCCAGACGATGCATGTCTGTCCACTTCACACCTGAGCACCAGGGAAGAATCAGAGACCGTCATCAGACTGAGGTCAGAGGTCATCTCACAGCTGAGGATTCACACTCAATCAAAGACGGGGTCTGTTTGTTCTTTCAGGAAGAGCAATCTCAAATCTCAACATACACTGCTGTTCAAAGCTTGGAAATTAAGAAATTAACTTTTTATTCGTCTGGGATTAATTATATTGATCAAAAGTGAGAGTAAAGACATTCATAATGTAACAGGACCATTTCTATTTCAAACAAATGCTGTTCCTTTGAACTTTCCACCAATCAAAGAATCCTGAAAAATAACATGCATCAATTTCCACAAAAATATGAAGCAGCGCAGCTGTTTTAACATTGATAATAATCAGAAATGTTTCTTAAGCAGCATATTAGAATGATTTCTGAAGATCATGTGACACTGAAAACTGGAGGAATGATGCTGAAAATTCAGCTGCGCATCACAGGAATAAATGATATCTCACTATAAATATCACATAGAAAACAGTTATTTGAAATTGCACAATTTTACTGCATTTTTGTTCAAATAAATGCAGCCTTGGTGAGCAGAAAGAACTTCTTTTAAAATGTTAACTAGGTGTCAAAACAGAATCAGACCAGTTCCTCCATACTGTCAATTTTTATTTTATTTTTCGTCTCTGTAATCTAAAAGCAGTTTTGGTGGTACAGTAGTATTTTGACCGGCTGTGATTCCTCTGTGTTTGTACCTGGTTTAATGGCGGCCATCACGGCTCTGGAGGACTTCAGCACGGCTTCATAAATGGCTCTCTGGTCTGCGGTGAACTTGCCGTTGACCGGGAAAGAGCAGGTGATGTCGGAGGAGTAGCAGTAATACTCACCGCCCATATCAAACAGACTGCCAGGAAAACAATCAGACAGGAAATGAAGAGTTTAACAGGAAACGTTCCCAACACCAGCCTGAGTTCACATCTGAAGCCACTTCCATGGTTTGGATTTAGTTTTATGATTTGGTGACAACATCAAATACTGAGTATTCTTGCTCTATTCTATTCTTGTTCTAATAACATTTAAATGTCTTATTTATTTAATTATAAAACATTTTTACATTATATTTTTTATTTTTTTATTACAGATTTCAACAAACAATTTAATAGAACTCAACGTACAGGATATTACAAAAATAAAAACTTTCGTAGAATACAAAGAAGAAAAATAAACATACATAGAAAGCATACTTTAAAATATAGTTATAACACAGGAAAAAAAAATCATTATAATACTTCTAATTCTTATTAGTAACTCTTAAGTGTAATACTCAATTTTTGGTAGAAATTCTGCACAATTAGGTATTGCTTTAATTATTATTTGTATGAATATATAATCTTAAATTACAAAAAAATAAAAACCTCCAAAGACCTGTTTTGGTTTTTAAAATTATGTTTAAATTAGTATTATAATTATTATTATTATTTTAAACTTTAATATAAAATAGATGACCCTAAAAGTGAATATAAAATTAGATGCTCTGATTGTAGTAAATTAGCTGCTACTGTAAATAAATCATGACTTTCTCATCATATCTCAAACGTGCTTGCAAAAATGAAAAATGTCTTTCTAGTTCCTGTCCAGCAGGGGTCAGTGTGGGACTGCTCATAAAGAGATGATGCAGCCTGAGCTACTGAAGAGAGAAATATACAACACTACACTGACTGCAAAACCAGCAACGATCAACAACAGAACAAATCTGACTGAAGTAATCAAGAAACAACTTACCACATGTCTCCATCCTGGATGGTTTTGTCATTGGGAGCCCCGGCGTGTCCGTAGTGCAGGACGGAGGAGTTATTCCCACTGACCGAAATTTATATGTTAACATACAACCCAAAAAACTCAGTCACAGTGACAAATGCATTAGTGGTACAGTGAAGTTTTGCAATGCTTCTATGTTCAATAGTGGTCACATTAATTCTGAACCTCCCATTGGATTTTTATTTTCAGATATGAAATTACACTTGAAATTGTGAGGCAAAACCTGAAATTTAGATTATTATTATAACCGATCATGATGTGCCAAGTTTGAATATGCATGAAAAAGATTTAAGATCTAAGGTGGAAAAAAAAAGGATTAAAATTAGAGTCTGTTCATCACACAATCATATGACTGCAAAACACTTGGAATATAATGCACTTCACATGCATTACACTGTTATAGTGTGTTTTACACTTTTGCAGGTTAACAAAATTTTTTAAGTGAACTATGCATTTAAGATTGAGTCCAAAACACGTCTGAAATTGATTTATTCATCAAGATGTTTGCTGTGATTTAACTTTGTAATCCAAGACATGCTTTTGCTCTGGAGACAGAATGATATCTGACACTAAGAGCCTCTCAGAGAACACACACACACACACACACACACACACACACACACACACACACACACACACACACACACACACACACACACACACACACACAGCAGTAATGATTTCCTCTGGTCTGTTATTGCACTGTAAGTTCTTGTGCTGTTTGTGTAACACTCAGTAAGAACATCAGTAATTACAGCAACAGTCTCTGTGCTGCTGACCAGAACTTTTTTTATTCTGCACGTAGCTGATTTGTGAGTTTTCTAATGGTTTGTGTTTGTTGGTGGTGCGTATACCTTCCACAGATGCAGGTGTATGAGGTGTGTCGCATCCCTCCACGAGCGTAACAGTAATGCTGGAACAGACTGAAACACACACGAGTATCAGTCAGTCTTTACTCAAAATCAAAACAAATAATACAAAATTTAATTTTGCATAAAAGAAAATGATGCAACTATTAAAACTGCTTGCATTGCCAGACCAATTTTCATTTTCAATGAGCAAATTTTAAAGAAACATACAAAAACTGGCATCCAGATATCAGCCCACAGCAGCAGCGCTTTCATTTTTCCACACTGACCTGCACTACTATTACAAAATTGCAACTTGAAGAGCCTAAGAGCCTGTCAGTCGATATAGATTGAAAAAAGTGGCAGCCTCAGAAAACCTTGAGTGATAACTTCATAGCTCAAAACAAAACACAGATACACACTGATGTCAAGCAAAGAGACAAGATTTTCATCTGCTGTGCGATAAAACCCACAGACACACAGTGAAGAAGCGACCCAAAACATACAGATACCGGGAGATCAGAGAAACGTGATCAGCAAACAACACAACAACACACCAACAACCAGTCAAACACCCTAACAACTCACTAACAACACACTCAAACACCCTAACAACACACTAACAACCAGTCAAACACCCTAGCAACACACTAACAACCACTCAAACACCCTAACAACACACTAACAACACACTCAAACACCCTAACAACACACTAACAACCAGTCAAGCACCCTAAAACACACTAAAAAAAAAAACTGTCAAGCACCCTACCACTCAAACACCACCACTCAAACGCCCTAGCAACACATTAACAGCCACTCAAATGCCCTAACAACACCATAACAACCACTCAAACACCCTAACAACATACTAACAACCACCCAAACCCAACACACTAACAACCATTCAAACGCCCTAGCAACACACTAACAACCAGTCAAGCACCCTAGACCCTAAAAACAGTCACACACCCTAAAACAACTAAAAAAACAGTCAAGCACCCTAGCAACACACTGACAACCAGTCAAAACCCTAGAAACATACTAAAAAAATCAGTCAAGCACCCTAGCAAACACACCAGTCAAACAAAACAAAACACACAAAAAAAACAGTAGTCGTGTAAGCACCCTAGAAACACAACAACAACCACTCAAACGCCCTAGCAACACACTGACAACCAGTCAAACGCCCTAACAACACCATAACAACCAGTCAAGCACCCTAGAAACATACTAAAAAACAGTCAAGCACCCTAGAAACACACTAACAACCACTCAAACACCCTAGCAACACACTCAAGCACCAAAACACCCTAGACAACACACTAACAACCAGTCAAGCACCCTAAAACACACTAAAAAAAAAAACTGTCAAGCACCCTAGAAACACACTAATAACCACTCAAACGCCCTAGCAACACATTAACAGCCACTCAAATGCCCTAACAACACCATAACAACCACTCAAACACCCTAACAACATACTAACAACCACCCAAACACCCTAAAACACACTAACAACCAGTCAAGCACCCTAGAAACATACTAAAAAACAGTCAAGCACCCTAGCAACACACTGACAACCAGTCAAACACCCTAGAAACATACTAAAAAACAGTCAAGCACCCTAGCAACACACTGACAACCAGTCAAACACCCTAGAAACATACTAAAAAACAGTTAAGCACCCTAGAAACACACTAACAACCACTCAAACGCCCTAGCAACACACTGACAACCACCCAAAAACACCAAAAAAAACACTAAAAACCACTAAAAAACACTAGCAACACACTAACAACCACTCAAACACCCTAACAACACACTAACAACCAGTCAAGCACCCTAGAAACATACTAAAAAACAGTCAAGCACCCTAGAAACACACTAACAACCACTCAAACACCCTAGCAACACACTAACAACCACTCAAACACCCTAACAACACACTAACAACCAGTCAAGCACCCTAGAAACATACTAAAAACAGTCAAGCACCTAGAAACCACTAACAACACTCAAACCCTACAACACACTAAAAAAACCACTCAAACACCCTAGAAACACACTAACAACCACTCAAACACCCTAGCAACACACTAAAAACCACTCAAACACCCTAGCAACACACTAACCACCACTCAAACATCCTAGCAACACACTAACCACCACTCAGACACCCTAGCAACACACTAACAACCACACAGAAACACTAACAATCACAAACAACTACAAACAACACCTCAGCATCATGGCAGCAAGTTCCCTTTATAAAATGCAAAATCTACTCTGCTCAAAATAAGTAAAAATAAATAAATATATATATATTTTAAAACTACATATAAGAGAAAGAGAAGACAGAAGCATCAAACATCCTTCACCCTAATTTGTGCAAAGAGGACATGAAATGGGTTTCTGAAATTGCTGCAGTCCATTTATCTGATTGTGTGCGTGTGTGAGGTTCGTCACAGCTTTAATTAAAGCATCACCCGTTGCCATCAGGATGTAACTGAACTGAACCTACCCCCACGACAAAACAAACAAACAATAAACACACACATCAGACCATCAGAGGACAGGCTCTGAATCACAGCGACGCTCTCGTCCTCTAATGGAGCGACTCTTGACTCGGCTCTGTTTGGGGGTTTCTCCTGTGATCAGCACAGATATGCTTTCAAAAGAAACAAGCCCTCAGACGCTGAAACTAAACAGCATGAGATTATTTATGCAACTGCTCAAAGCTCATTAATATTCAATGATATGGCGTTACATTCTAGCATTACATTGTATCACAGGAAATGAGCTTCATCACTCAGGGTTACAATGTTACTAACAACCTTCTTCAACTTTAGACAGTGTGAAACGTTGCTTAACCCCAAATTAAATGTGGCTTTAAACTAGGTTATAAAAGAGCTACAGAAATTATGAACCAACAGCATGAATATTGCACATGAAGCCATTTTGTGTGGTTCTCCTGAGAAAAAGCAAACAATAATTGATGAAGCTATAATTAATTTCAGCTCTCGCCAAACAGAAATCACTCAGATGCAGAATGAAAGTTCACAGCAGCCGTCAGAACATGAAAGGTCGTGTGATGTTAAATTGGCTGATTTCAGAAGATTCTTTCTGACGGTCAAGAAATTATGCTTGGTTTCTTTCCCATTATGAGGAAATTAAGTCAGCGATCAGGGAAACGCTTCCTTCAGGGTTTGATCACTGTGTCTTTTTATTATAGATTGTATGATTCAGTTATGCTAGATTAAATCACGCTGACAGGAGATTTGATATTGAAAGTAATTTTAATGGAGGACTACTTGTAACCTGCATCCAGGAAACAGAACCATGCAGATTTCTTCTATTCAAGCTCTTTTCATAGGCAGAATTATATGTGTGTGTGTTTTTAAAACAATAAAAATAATAAAATTAATAATCAAATACACAAAAAAACTCATTAAAAATAGAAAAAAAGTAAAATTAAAAACATTAAAAAAGATATAAAATTAAAAAAATTCTAAAAATTCTGTTCTTTTGAATGTTCTATTTATCAAAGAATACTGAAAAATAGAATGTATCACAAAAATATGAACTTCAACACTGATAATAATCAGAAATGTTTCTTGAGCATATTAGCAGCATATTATAATGATTTCTGAAGGATCATGTGACACTGAAGACTGGAGTAATGATGCTGAAAATACAGCTGCGCATCACAGAAATAAATTACATTTTAACATATATTCGCATAGAGAACAGTTATTTTTGAATCACAATAATATTTCACAGTTTTTCCTGTATTTTTGATCAAACAGATGCAGCCTTGGTGAGCAGAAGAGACTTCCTTCACCATTTTTTTTTTTTTTTTTACTTTACCGACCTCAAACGTTTTAACAGTAGTTTATATATGGCATAAATTTGAGAAAAGGTTGAATAGATCAAAACAACATCAGCCATGTCTAAACTATCTAAGCCCGGCTCTGACAAACATCTCAATGACCTTCAAAACTACTTTCAGCCGTTTCATCTGCAGAACGTCAGCAAAAACAGAAACAAATGTCAAACTTTTCTCTGGTTTAACATTTCTGTTCTCCTTTTATGGCCATAAATGATAAAACGGCAACAGCTTACAAATTACAAACAATTACAAATGCTTCTTAGAAAAGCCACAAAATGTATTGTAGATAATTAGCTTTAGAGGGCATTTTCGCATCAGCTAGCAACACGCAGTAAAACAGGCTGTGATCGTGCACTGATCACAAACTGCAATGTGTTAATAGGGCCCTGAAATGAAAACACGCTACAGACATCTTAAAATGAGCTTTAAGTGCTGAAAACTCCTCTCAAATGACAAACAACACCAATTAACAAACCGATGCACAATTCATATATTCATATATTCCAAAAAACCAAAACAAACCAGTAACCAAGTAGATCACGCTTAAAAATAACTACAAATAGTAACAGTAGGAGCCACACATTTTTCCTGCTCGTAAGGCTGATATTATATCTTACGCAGCACTTCACGTGGAAACAGCGGCTCGGAATAGCTCACACACACCCAGAGGACAGAAAAAGCCCAGTTAGAGTCTGAGTGGGCTGATTTTGCCTGAAAACTGAGATGCTTTTTCTTTGAAATGCTTCCATTCCTCCGGCATCCCAGACTCCTCCTCTGCAGTGGGATCTCCCTCAGCGCTAGCATCGGTACGGCTCGCCAAACGCCGCACTGATCTCCGTCCAACGCGCCGGCTTGCCGCAGGGCTCAGGGACACTTCCAGCTTTCTTGGAATCAAAACCTTACGAAAGACTGTCGAGAAACGAGACTCACATGTGGGAGAACCTCAACTGCTCTTTTTGACATTTCCACACTGATTTGAGACTGTTTGCACCGGGAGCATCACGACAAGATCCTCTAATGAGCATTAACATGCATGGTACACAACAATAGTGTGTAAAAGTATCCATTTCTGAATTTTACTTCCTATTTAGTAGTAGATACAAACTTTTTTCTTCAAGCTTATATATATATATATATTTTTTTTTTTTAAGTCTCCCAGAGATTTTACTTTTCATTAACACATTCACAGTTACTAATCAAATGACATGCAAATAATTTAGAATTAAATTAATTCTATAGTAAAATTACTTTGTTTACATTATAATTTTAATTTTAGCAATCACTTCATTTTGACAGTTTTTATTTTTAAATGATTATTTCAACAATTTTTAGTTTGCATGTGTATGATTTAATGAATGCATAGTGTTTTTTATTCTTTTTACTTACAAATATTTATTTTCCTTCACATTTATATGATTTAACAAATTGATTTTAATCATTTTACATTATCTTAATTAAATTTTAATTTACTGTTAAATTTTGATTGTTTTATTTCAGAATTACTTTAACTTATTTAGGATTTAATTAATTTCTAATTTTTAATTAAAGTTTTTTTATTATTTACATTTATCTGAATAAACATTTTTTACAACTGAACTAATATTTAGGGTATATTTTGATAAAAAAAAATGTATTAAGTACGTAATTTACATATTTATGATTTAATTCATTTCTAATAAGTGTTTTATTTAGATAGTTTTTATTTTAATAAATAGTTTTGTTTTAAATTATTTGCATTATAACCTAATTAATGTTTAGTGTTTTATTTTGACTGTTTTTATTTTATTTTAAAATAAGTAACTTTAACTTTACATATATATGATTTAATTCTTTAAATTATTTACATTGAAAAATTTTCCCTTTCATGATTTAATTTTTAGAAAGCGTTTTATTTATTTATTTATTTATTTATTTCTTTTTAAAATGAATTTACCTTTACATATTTATGTATAAATGAACAACAACCCACAAAACCAAGCACACACTACCCCCTCAATATCAACCATCATTAAACAAAAAAACAAGCAACAAAAAACAAGCAACATGAGGAGCGATATCCCATCATGCTCTGGTGTTTTGGGGCTCTGGCGCACCTGGAAGAACATCTCGGCTGTGCATTACGCAGTCTGACCATCTGCAGCTCCTCTTGAAATAAACAATCACGCAGCAGTTTTCACATGTACTGAGCACTTCAACATCGGGACGGTTCTGAATTTAACTCCCTTTCTCTTGTTCAGTTCTACCCAAGCTCATCTGTTCAAAGAGAGCTGCCCCAGAAACAGAAACAACAGAAGTAAATCTCACTCACAATTAATTCTGCATGCACATCTGTAATGACCCAAAAATCAACACTGCATCCTCACATCACAATGCCATGTTTTAAGCTCAACTGGTGCATTTACAGAAATGTTTGTGCACAGTTCCTGTACATCAACTCTGAATAAAGTACAGTTACTCACACTTATGTGGTTCCAAACCCAAATGATTTTCTTCAGTGTAGACTTTTTTAAGAACGAAACAATGAAGCTGAATTATAAGCTGTTCTATATTGTGCTTTATAAGTGATTATTTTAAATCACACTTGCATGTTTATAGTTATCTGAAGTCAGTTAATGGTCAAATAAAATGCAGCTAAACAAATCTAATATATTATCACTACTATTAGATTTTAATTGCACATTTTTATGATTTAAATATTTTTAAAATGTTTCATTTTAAAAGATTTTATTTCACAATTACTTATTTTCATTTTACCATGATATGATTAAATTAATTTTTAGTAATTGTTTTTGATCTGTTTTATTTAATAATTTATTTTAGTTTTGCATTGTTTTTACTTAAATATTTTTAATGAAGTGCTTCATTTTAAATTACATTTTTTAAATTAAATTATTTTTAGTGTTTTATTATTTTATTATTTTTAAGTTAATTTTTAGTTTAACACTATGATTTTTATTTTTGCTTTTTGTGCTTCATTCTGAAGGTTTTATTTGAAAAATTACTTAAGAATTTAATCTTTTTATGAAGTTTTTATTTTAAGATTATGCAATTTTACATTATGATGTCATACATTTTAGTAAGTGTTTTATTTTGATTATTTTTATTTTAAAATAATTTATTTTGGTTTCACATTTTTATGATTTTTAAAGAAGCGTTTAATTTTTTATGTTTTTATTTTAAAATTCAAATTTGAGATTTTTTTCTCTTTTAGTTTTCTATTTAGTTTTCATGTTAATTTATTTTAGTTTTACATTTTTATGACTTTGTGTTTTGTATAATTTTAATTTAAAATGATTTATATTTGACATTTATGATTTTAAATAATCATTAAGCTTTGTCTGTTAATCACAACCTTCACCTGTAAAAGATCAAATGCTTGAATGTCTATAGCAACAAACAGAAGAGTTGATGACCCCCACAAACCCAGCCACTCAATCCCATGATGCTTTGCTGTCAGCATCCACACCAAGGTCGAACGCTCATCTTCACACTAAGACGTACATGTGCTTAAAAATTGAAACGCAAATACGGAAAGTGCAGCAGATGGTGGAGCGGATCAAGCTGGATAATCTAATCTCAGTGCAGTAAATCCTAATCAAATGCCGTGTTTGTGGCCGGTTAGAGTGACATTTCCCATCGGTAACCCGGGACAGCTGCTTGTTACCACTCGGATTCGCATTTTTAGGACAAGCCATGCCGTCCTTCACTCAAATTTCATCTGGATTTATCCATGGTCAGTCTTATTTTCAGAGATAAACCCACATGTTTCAGTCGCATAAAATCATTTCACTATCATGCAGCTGAACCTCAACAGGATAATTACAGCAAAACACAGTTTCTGTCATGCACACACCTGTCCGTCAAACTCTGAGATGAGAATATTTAAAATGATGAGCATCAGTCCAAGCGCTGTCAACATTAACACATGCAATTCATTCAGGTCAATGCTATTAATATTTCAACAACCAGGTAACACATTAAATAATTTAACAATCAAACCAAAACATCCAAAGAGCAAATATGAACAAAAAAGAAAAAAAAATTTAATTATCAAAGCACAACATGTAAGAAATATCACCTAAGGGCAAACATGTACACATTAAAATGAGAATTCAAAAAAACCTTTTACACATTATGCATTTAAGATTAAGTTCATAAATTGTGAGGAAAATTATATAAGTCAGAATGCATTTTAAATAATTTACATTATACATTCTTATGATTAAAAAACATTTAAAAAAATCTTTTTAGTTTTACATTTTTATGAATTAATTAATTTTAATTACAATTTTTATTTAATTAAATTAAGTTTTTAATATTATGTTCATAAATAGTGAGCAAAGTTACATTATATAATTCAGAATCCGGTTTCCAAGCTTTGGTGCAATTTCATAAATACTGTATAAGATCAGAAGATCAAGAGTAAAAGTATAAGAAGTAAAAGAAATTCAAAAGTATACACAACCGTTAAAATGTAGACAAAATAGTGCATCCCTACCATGTCTAAATTCAGATATTCATCAACTAAATGAAAAAAAGAGATCTTGCTTTGAAAAAGTCTTTGCTTACAAAAACACAGACAGATATCCTAAGTTTTAAATCGCTAAGAAATAAAGTAGTGAAATGAGGACGGCATATTTTGAGCAATTGATTTCAGAATCAGGAGGAAATAGCTCATCTCTTTGGAAGTGCATTAACAAACTTTCTAAACGTGAATGCATACAAAGAAAACCATTGTTGCAGCTGCACATAAAAGGAACACTTAGTACTGATAGCACTGAAATTACCAATGAATTTAACAGATATTTTATCCAGTCTGTGGAAGAGCTTGCTATATGTTTTGAACCTGTACAATTACCTCAAAATGCAATAAATGACACACCCTCATCCTTTTATATCTCTGAGGTCGATGAAGGTAAGATACTTCAAATTATTAATCAATTGAATAATTCAAGAGCTAAGGATATATTTGGGATGGATACCGCATTCGTAAAAAAATACAGTGCTTCAATAGTTTGCTAAAGCCCTTGGCAAATTTGATAAATTTATCTATTAGAGAAAGCAAATTCCCCTCAAATTGGAAAACTTCTATTATAACCCCAATTTTTAAGGCAGGATCAATTGATGAGGTTCAGAATTACAGACCAATTTCTATACTCCGTGTAATCTCTAAAATTATGGAAAAGTTGGTATATGAACAACTTATCAACTATCTAGAAAAATATGATCTACTTCACTCTAAACAGTTTTAGGCCTAAGTATTTGACAGAAATGGCAAACTGCTTTCTCACAGAGTTTATTAAGGGAGCTTCAGCTTCATGTAGTAGGCGCAGTGCTTTTAGATCTCAAAAAAGCATTTGATACAGTGAATCAAGAAAATTCTGCTACATAAATTAAATTTGTTTAGCTTCTCTCAGCAGGCAATAAATTTGTATACAACATAAAAATAAACCTGGATTACTAAATAAGTTAGCAACAATTTTGGGTCCACTGTACTAAACAAAAAAATTCAACTCCCTCAAGGGTCAATTCTGGGACCATTGTTGTTTTCCTTATATGTCAATGATTTACCAAATTGTTGTAATCAAACACTTATATGCAGACGACAGTCATTTATGTATCGGCACAGACTCCACGCTTAGCTGAATATATATTAACAAATGAAATGACTGGTGTGTCACAGTGGCTGCAAAACAACTGTTTGACCTTGAATTGTTCAAAAACTGTCTCAATGTGTTTTTCAATAAGGAATGAAGGAAATGAGTGGATTTATAATTAACATCAATCAAAAGGCAATAGAGACAGTTAACAATTTTATATATTTAGGTGTTATTTTAGATTCTCATTTGAAATGTGATGTGCATGTAAAGAGGCTGTGTAGAACAATCAGAACAAACTTGAATTGTTATTACATGATTAGACCGTATATATCTCTAAAAACATGCATGCAATGGTCTTTTCGCATTTATCTTATTGTGTGACTGTCTGGAGTCAGGTTTCTCAACTGACTATCAAACCTGTTAGATCTCAATATGAACAAACACTGAAAATTTTGAACAATAAACCAAATAGATGGCATCATTGTAATATTATACAAAAACATAGTTTGCTTATGAACATTTTATTAATTTATCTTTTATTAAATTGATTTTTAAGTTTGTAAATAATCTTGCTCCAGACATTAGAGGACAAAAGTAGGTTTGTGAACACTGATGGTCGTATACAGTCTCAGCTTCTTCTTTTTATTTTATTTTTTTTAAACTTTCTCTTCGTTTCTTGTGTGATTATTGTTTTACTGTTGTTAAAAAAGCCTAACCATGGACTGGGGCTGAAAATTAGCCTTTGGCTAGAAGCCTTTATGTGGAGCATCAGCTGCTTGAAATTGTAGCAATGTTATACTGCATTGTCCCTGTTAAATAAACTAATAAATAAATAAATAAAAAATGAAATATACCACAGTTTTCACAAAAATAAACAGCCCTGGTGAGCAGAAAAGACTTCTTTCAAAAATATTACAAAAATCTTATTGAGCCCAAACTTTTTAACAATAGTGTGCATATATTTCACAAAGAAATTATCATCAAAATTAAATATTACATGAATTTAGTTTTCTTTCCCTGATACATTACTGAATGCATGAACCAAATTAATGAGACTGTGACTTTTAAACTAAGTGCAAACAGTCAGTATGTCTCTACTCCAGTGCGTTCTAATTGATGATCCTCTCCTCCTTTCCATCTTTTCTGGGATGTTCCCTGTGAGAGTGGCTGCAGTAAATACAGTGGGCTCATGCTGTAATTAGCGACTCCGTCTTACTTTCGCAGGAACTTCAGCACACTTAAATCATCCTTAAATATGTGCTTTAAAAGGCCACTTTAACAAGACGTCTTTATATTCACACAAACTGCAATTAAAATAAATGAGGGATGGAGTTTTAACGAGAGGTCAGTGAACACATCGGATGACATGAGAATAAATTAGAATAACGACTGAAAACGGAGCCCAGGTGCCGTCTAAGAATAACCTGCTGATGATTTACGGGATTCTGTAGTACAGATTTTAAAAGTCAACATGAGACTCACAACCCATTCTACTCGTGATTTCTTTCTGAATGAAACAGGATACTGAACTAGGAGACAAAGTAGAGCAGGAACTGATTGTATTGTGAACGCGTTTGAGAATGAGTCAGGTGCTTGAAGGGGCGGGGCTAAAAGTGAGAGGGATTAGTGATGTCATACGAAAAGAAAAGCCGTTCAAGTTCTTATTTTTCCTTCTACAAAATATCAAATTATTCACCAAGACTCTTCTGTTCTAAATTTTAAATCATTTACTTTAAACTTTACCTGCATTACTGATACCTAGCAACCAATTTAAGACTGTAAAATTGTAAAAATGACAGTATCGGTAACACTTTGCATGCGAAAGTAACATGTTTAACATACATTTCAATTTTGATTTCAATAAATATTAAATAAAAGCCCATTATAAAACTTAAACTGAAAAATTTTGAAATGGAAAAAAAGCTGAAATAGCATAAAATATAATAGAAAACTTAAATTAGAAATATTATTTTGGCAACTAATTTGAAAAATGGTTTAGGTTGAAGCACTAAAACTATTAAAATTAAAACTTTAAATAAATTACAGCTACATAGAAATATTTAAGACAACAATAACAAAACGAATAAAATAAAAAGCACATATCAAACTAAATCTATTTTTTAAAATAGTTTTTGCTAATTAAAATAAAGCTGAAACTACATAACAAATATTAGATGACGAAATTAAGAAAAAAAAACTTGTGAATTAGATGTGTTGCTTTGGCAACTAACTGAAATAAAATAAAAGAAGTTTAAGTACTAAAATATACAAAACAAAAACTTAAATATAAAAATTAACTAAAGCTATATGAATATAAAAAGCAACAAAAAACTTATGAAAATGACAAAAGCATATAAAATGTTCATAAAACATGAACTAAAATGAAAATGGAAAAACAAAAGACAATTCAGAATAAACTCTAAAGTAGCATATAAATACTAAAATAACAGTTCTCTGCTGAATCCAAGATATCACATTATTGATGCTGATTTTTGAAGTTGATAGTTATTCGTCTTTTACTTATATTTTCATTGTTTGAGAAATTAAGCACGTTAAAAAAAAGATTTGCACATATTTCTAACAATATGATGACAAACTAATGAACTCTCGTGTACTTTAAAGCCTGTGTGCATGTGTTTGTGTCCTGAAATCCTTCACCAGTGCTCTCTGCAGTGCTACGGCTGAGCCTTTTAGAAGAAAGAAAAATTGAGAGAATCGTTGTTTTTCTCTCCCCTGTTGACGCTCACAGACACTCACAGGACCTGGGCTTCAGCTGCAGGCATCATTAATGTGACTCTCTGATCGATGAGACACACACACACACACGGCTGGAAGCCTCTCAGTGAAATGAGAGTCTCAGAAGCTGCATTTGCCTCCAGCCACAGTAAATATGATCACATCTCTAATGCTGATCATACCACCCAACCTCAACACTTCTTTCAATATTTGCTATTATTGTGGTGACCTTCATTAAAGGGATAGTTCACTCCAAAGTGAAAATTCTGTCATTAATTACTCACCATCATGCCGCTCCAAACCCGTAAGACCTTCGTTTATCTTCAGAACACAAATTAAAGGAGACATATTATGCCCTTTTTACAATATGTATAAGTCTCTGGTGTCCCCAGAATGTGTCTGTGAAGTTTCAGCTCAAAATACAGCACAGATCATTTATTATATAATTTAGAAAATGCCTATTTTCAGTGGAAGCAGAAACACGCTGTTTTTTTCGTGCCTGTCTCTTTAAATGCAAATTTGCTGCTGCTCCCCGCCCCCTTTCCAGAATAGAGCTGCACCATTACAGCTCTGACCTGCTAAAAATAACTGTTTTGGTTCTGATTATCATGTTTATCGTGCTGAAATCATGTGTTTTAAACCACATTAGTTTAAACTTCTGATATACGGTTTTCTGAGTGCACACATCCGAAGCACACGGACAGAAAGCGTCTGTCACAGCAAACGCTCTCATTATAGATTCATATTTTGTCCAGAAACAATGGTTTGAAGATAAAAACATCTTAACGGATTTGTTTCTTTTGTCTTCTCAAGACATTAACTGATGGACTGGAGTGCTGTGGATTATTGTGATGTTTTTATCAGCTGTTTGGACTCTCATTCTGACGGCACCCATTCACTGCAGAGCATCCATTGCTGAGACACTGCTACATTTCTCCAAATCTGATGAAGAAACAAACTCAACTTGGATGAGGGAGAGGATATTTTTAGCAAATCTTCATTTTTAGGTGAACTATTCCTTTAAGTGACAAACGGTCTTGTAAAACGAAGATTTGTGTTTGTTAGCTCCTGAATTGTCACCAGTTTGACTGATGTTTCTGAACCCATGACTCAAGTACAACAGCTTGACACGACTGTCACACGCTTACAGAGAGAAATATGTGTTGATGATACTGCTTCAGTTCAAAGATGTTCAGGGTTTTAGCCTAGTTTTTCCTTCCGAAAAGAAGGAGCGCTTTGTAATCAGTTTTGGGAATCAACACATTTTCTGAGATGTAGTCTCAGATCATGTTCTGGACGATACTTCCTGGCAGCCTAAATTTTGCTCTTTATTCACTTACCTAAAAGTGAAACTTGTGTGAATATTTAACACTAAATATAATAAAGGTTACAGAAATAATAGCAAATAGACAGATCTGAAAAGAAGTGCTATCATAGGGGTTCATGGAGATGCTTTTGGCGGTGAACTTGACCTTCATCCTCCACGTCAGTCTGGTAAGTGATGGCCACTTTCACCCTCTAATCAATCATATTGAGTCCCATTAACTCACTGGACATCCTGTTTCACTCAGAAGTATCAAATAACAGACGCATAACAGCATTATAAAATGACTCCAATTAAGGAGGTGATATGTAATCAATCAAGGTATAAAAGGGAGTGATAAAAGAAATGTTCAACTCTCAAACCTTCACAGAAAAACATCAGTGATTCTAAAAATACAGAGCGGATTCAAAGTGAAGCAATTTTGTTTATTCCACAGTTTCATCTAAGCCAGAAAGTTTAATATCACACAGTGAAACTTGTCTGCAGTCGCAGACTCGTATCAAAGCACATCAAGGCATAACGCTTCCTAAAAGTCATACATTTCCACATTACGCCGAGCCTGAAACTTCAAGAGAGTTTGGAGATAAAAAGTTCTGCTGGTTCTGCGTGTGATTTCATCAGGGACACCGACAGCAGAATATTCAAAATCCAAGAGGAAACAGACTCTGTATCACGCCATAAAAAATGTTGTAATCGTGCATTGTAAGTCTGTAACCTAACGACACCAAAACTGGGTGAAATAATAAATTTAACTTGACACTCTTTTGTAAATATTTTTTATACAGCATGCAAATACTGTCATGCAAATAATTACAATTAGCAATTTAATTGCATTTTTTTATTTCACTTACAGTGTAAGCCTAATAAATATCTTACAAGCAAACTTATAGTTAAATAAACCCAAATGATTTTCTTTTCATTTTCATAATTTTTTATAAATATATTTAGGCTGCGTATTTAATCCTAGAATGTAAGCATACTGCATATGGATGACATGCGATACTTAAATGTGGTCTAAAAAGTTCTCTTAGAAGTCAGCAGAATTACATTTGGCACAGATGTGTCGTGAGTGCACAAATCATGTATAAAATGTCTCGATATGTGGTTCACTGGCACTTTGAACAGCTCACAACTCATTTTCTGTGTGTGAACTAAGTTAGGCCTGTCAAGATCATGCACTTTCTGCAGACGAGTAATTGTTATGCAAATCATTGCGATTAAAAATTGCAACAACAGTGTGTCTTGGTTGTGTCACTTACAGTGCAAGCCTAATACATTTTGATTTTTTACTTGCAAACATGCCCGGATGATTTCCTTCAGTGCTGTTACAGTGCACATTTGATGACATTTCTCTACGGCCCTCATGTTGTGTTCCGGTCATTCTGACCTGGAGATGATTTCTTCTTCCTGAAAAGGCTAGTTAAAGTTATTGCACCAGGCTAAAACCTACTGACTTTGCTCACACAGGGTATAACAACTCCCCAAAAATGTTTTGATCATTTTAGTCCTTTTTTAGTTTTTTTTCCCCACCTTGTCACACACACACACACACACACACACACACAAATTGCTTGTAAATCTCCCATCATGCTTTTCACCAGAAAATCTTGGATTCAATCTTTTCATCAACTTGTTTTCTTTCAATTAAAACAAGTTTTGTATCTGACTGATCATAGGCCTCACTGATCTGATATTGTGCTCCTCTGTTTTTAAGTGAATATTGACAAAATTATCCACAAACAAGGTTTTTTTTTTTTTTTACTTAAATACTAAATTTTGCCAAAGTTAAGAACAAATGTTTCTTCCACTCAAACTGAATAAAGCCAAAATTAACACATTTGTTTTGTTTTTAGGCTTTTACTCAAAACCTAAAAATATTGCCAAAATTATCCACAAATAATCCAAACAAAAACAAAAACTGAATATTGCCAAAATTATCCACAAATAATGCTTTTTTAACTCAAAAACTGAATATTGCCAAAATTATCCACAAATAATGCTTTTTTTAACTCAAAAACTGAATACTGCCAGTATTCAGTTTTTGAGTAAAAAAAAAAGCTTTATTTGTGGATAAAAATTATCCAAAACTAATACTTTTTCACTCAAAAAATTGCCAAAATTCTAAACAAAAATGCTTTCTTTACTCAAAAACAAAACATTTAGCCAAGAATACCCATAAATAATGTTTTGTTTTCACTCAAAAAAACTAAGGTCCATAAGCAAAAGCATAATAAGAGACTCACAGGCATTTCTTTTTTAACTTCTCTTATTAAATGGCTAAATGTGAGTGAAATGGAAACTGCACAATTGTAGCGGTTATCTCAAATAACTGTGATTAAATCAAATAACCGCAATCAGGTGATAAATCAATAATCGCAGCAGGCCTGCTCTGAATTTCAGTATTTGCTTCAGTCTGACTGCGTGCTTTGGTGCAGACAAGCACTTTGTGACTTTCTCCACTACATGATGGAGTGAAACTCACATCTGGAATCATGAAATCACAAAGCTGCTATCAAATTCACAGTGCAGAAGTCAGAGAGGTCGTTAGCATGCCCTGAGAGCCGAGCGGCTCTGTTTTCCGCATGTAGCAGCGTTATCTCTTTTCTGTGATGCAGCACATATCAGCCGCTTTGAAGTCGCAGCCAGTGGCCATCGCAAGAGAGTCCTAATGAAATCCTCAAACTGCTTCTAATTGCAGCTGTATCTGGAGTTTTTCCGAGGCTTGAGAGAAAGAGAGAGAGAGACGAGGGAAATGAGAGAGAGTTATAGAAAAATGAGCACGACGTAAATGCCAAGCAGCACGGGGACAAACGCCACCGCAGCAACATAAATAACCGCAGACTTCATCTCCAGCATATTTATAACACAGAAAACACATCTGCGTGTGATTATTCTCTTGCAGACTTAATTAAATCAATTAAGAGTTACGGCTGTACTGATACACAAGAGGCGGCCGGTCTTGACTAATGCTTGTTATTAATTCAGACAAGAAGGTCATGCCTTCACATTTAGTAAAAGCAAACTAGAAATGCACTCAGCGAGGAGCAGGGAATTGTGGGAAAGATTTCTGCAGCGTCTTTCATCCCGTATCGACGGTTCCCCTGTCACCTGCGCTGCCTATTTATAACTGGTAACCATGACAACAGCTGTATTGCTTTACAAATATAAGAGAATCCCTGTCAGAGCGCAGGAAATAATGTTTACGTCTTCTTCATCTGGATCGCAAAGGCAGAAGACATTAGAGGAACACAATAAATCAGGAGCTCGTCTGACACTCTCACTTGTCGTCTGGAGAGATCCCATGAAATTAAACAAAAAGATGAGTGAAAGCTTCAGAGACGCAGAGACAGGGAAGATAAAAAGATACAAAAAAATGAGTATATCTTTGTTTCACTCCCAAAACATCCCTCTCATGCTTGCAGACGAAGCACCTGACATCAAAAACACATAGAAACCGGATTACACTAAAGAAGAAACCTCAAACACTGAATTCTGACAGTGAATGTGTCTGAACATGTTTGCATGCACATTAAAACATTAATACTGAAATGTAGTTATATTCCACGTATATGCATGCACTGACTGCAATGATTGAAAACAAAAATGGTCTTTAATTTAGTACATTACAAACACCTGACCAGAACGAAGGTTAAACAGCAATAACTGTCGTAATTTAAGTGTATGAAGTATCAAAAATTAACAAAGATTTGTAACTATACTTGTGACACATTAAAAACATGCCATTTTGCAATGATCAGAAAAATAATAAAAAAAATAATAATAAATAGCATGACAAATAAAAAAAAGAAAATAACGTGCATTTAAATGATCTGTATATACAGTAATTTAAATTATTATCATTATAATTTAAAAGTATACGTTTTAATATAATAGTATTTTAATAATGTAATTTAGTTTTTTTTTCTTTTATAGAACTTATATTTGATATTTCACAAAAACAAAAAATGCATTTATATGTGCCTCATCTGTTAATAATAACAGAGTAATATATTTTCTAATATACATAATATTAAATGAAATAATAAAACAACAATAAATTATAAGTAATTATTCATAATAAATGTAAAAATATATATGTATTTTCCCAGATTTAAAAAAAAAAAAAAAAATTATAGACCTTAAAAGGATAGTTATAAAATTTGAATATATTTTGAATCTCAGTCTTTTATTTATTGATTGATTTTGTCTGTACAATGGAAGTCACCAACATCCTTCAAAATATGTTCTATTCCTTTCACAGAATAGGCCATGCAGGTTTGGAATGGCACAAAAGGCGAGTTAATAATCAAAATATTTTCATTTATGGGAAAACTGTCCCTTTAATGAGAAGATAATGTGCATATAAATGTGGCCACTAAATAATTCACAAACAGGTAGCATAAAAACTCTCTAGTTTTCCCCAGACAGACAGACGCAGACAGACAGCGATGGAAGAGAAGAGATAGAAAATGATATCTTAAGTCCCACGACACAAATTAAATCTCATAATGCAATACATTTCAAACACGCTGGATTAAAATGAGAGATGAAGAACTATAACACGTCAAACCAAATGAAATCGCATGAGACAAAACTCGATTTTTACATTTATTTCATAAAATGTGATGGATTCTTGTGTGAAAAACCTGCACAATGCTAAGGACTTAAGAAGTTTACGTTTAAGAAGAACCTATTCAAATATAGACACGTGCATAAGTAGTTTGAGATTACTCATCATTTGTACTGTACAAAGCGTCAAACCTTTTCTTGCAATTTCTATTTGGACTGGATTTGTTTATCTCTCTTCAGGATTGTGGGTACTTTGATGCTGACTGAACAATTAAACAACATTTTCTGAAAATAACATTGAAACGTGTGTATGGTTGTGAAAGTGGTTGCACAATATATTGTTTTGGCTGATATTATCAGTCAATATTTTACATTTGTTAATTACTTAAAGCTGCAGTCTATAAGTTTTGCCTCTTTGTCGCCATCTCTGTTTGAAAACCTGCAATTGCAGTTGTTTGTGGAATTATCTTCCTTGTGTGGGTTGTGCGCCGGCATTGCACAAGAATCTAATGAATCTAATATTTTGAGTATTTTTTTTGTGTGTGTGTGTGTGTGTGGCAGTCAATCACCGCAACGGTGTATTTACTGTACTTCGCACTCACAGATTCTAGCCTATACGTCTTGGAATATATGATGACCCAAATAAGAATTTTCACCGAATATTGTCATCTGAACAAGTAACAAATCTGCCATTTTTGTTCAACTGAGGAAAAAAGCATTACAATAAATTGCGCTACCAATGGTGATATAATCTAAAGCACATTTACAACTGGAATATAATTTAATTTCATTCACATGTGTTGCATAAACACAGAATCCTATCAAAATTACAAACCTAAATAAAAAAGAAACAAATAATTATAACTATCATCAATCCAGTATTTAATTAGCTCCCATTCTCCATCTTCTTCAGTTTATTCTCTCTGTCTAATAACTGAAAGTCAAACTCTATAATACACGTTCATATATTTAATTATTTTTCTTTTCTTAATTTTATTCAACTATAATAATGCTGTTATTGACCATAAAAAACCTGTTATATAAAAAGAAAAAACAAAAATTTAAAAAAAATAAAAATAAATAACAAAATTTAATTCTTTAAAAACCAATAATTAAATACAAATAAATATTAATAAATATAAAATAATTTATAAATATATAATTAATTAATATAATGATATTTATTAATATTTGGGTCTGGTAAAACCCGGGTATTTAAAAAAAATACTTTTTAAATTGCAATTTAATTTATGTAAATTAATTTAAAAAAAAGAATATATCTAAAATAACTCAGTTATGCTCTATAGTACTTTTTCATATACTGTCGGCATTCAGCAAATATGCATTTTAAACTAGTTTTTGAATATCTAACAAACATTTAATTAATAATACATTTACATAATTATTTTTGATTAACTAATTTTTATTTATTTTTAAATTGATTATTTCAAAATATTTATTTACAGAAAACTTTTTTTTTTTTTTTTTTTTTTTTTAAAGCTAAGATTGGGGGATTTGAGCCCTTGACATCTGGCAACCACAAAGTTTTCAGGATAAGGAACCAGCAGACATAAAGGCAAACCATAATGCTTACTAAATTGAGAGAAGTGTTTTCATTTTTCTTTTTAAGCTTTTTCATGGTTTTAGTTCACTATAATAACCCTGTTATTGGTCTTGAAAAACCTTGATATATGAGGGAGCCTCATTTTATAAACTCTGATTGGGGGATTTGAGCTCTTGACATCTGGCAACGGCAATGTTTTTAGTATAAAGAATCAGCAGATTAAAAATTGCAAACGATGATGCTTACTAAATCTACGTTTTAACTCTAATCTGAGATAAAACTACAATTCCTCACGCAGCATCAGCAATCAAAAATCCACTTTGCAGTAAAAGTGGCAGAAACAACTGTAACGCAAAGCTCTGTTTGGCCACACTGACCGCACTCTGCGTGAACTTTTAGGAAGATCAACTCTTCTCGCAAGCTGTCATCAGCAACTGCAGCTTTCAGTTCTTCATGGTTTCAAAGCTTATGACACAGCAAACCCATCATCAGCTCGCCGTGAAGACAGATGCTTCACAAAGCCTCCACTTCATTTCTTTCACCTCTGAATATCTTCATCATCTGCTGCCTGGGGACAAGGCCGAGTTTGAGTTTCATTTTTAACACCTTCATTATTTGCTCTTGAAAATGTCTGCAGGATACGAGAACAAAAAAACTCAGTCCTTGAGGAACAAAACCAAACTTCATAACAACACATGAAGTTAAGAGAGAAATTCATCAGCCTGCGGCGATGAGAGGAAGTATCATCAATCTGAGAAAGCAAGTCCTGGAGTTTCTGTTCCTAACGTTCACGTTTGTCCTACTTTAATGCTACGTGACCGAATACAAATACAGCGTCTGTTCCGCATACATTCAGCTGCAAAACAACAGCAGCAGCATTAGAATTACTGCTGTGTATAATCATCTCATTAAAGAATAAAAATGAAAATTCAGTCAACATTCATTCACCCTCAGGACTGACGTTCTTGTGCAATGCAAAAGGAGATGCTGTGAACGTCCAGACTGTACGTGTCAAGACGGGTCTCACAAGACTGATGCCAAAGAAGAGACTTGCAACCAAAGACATTTGACATCGCTGATGTCCAGCCAGCTCTGACGTGTTTTGAAACGCCATATTTGGGGACATATGAGAGCACAAACAGACAGGAAGATTTTCAGCGAAGAAAAATGTCTATAGTTGTATATTATACAGGTTTGGATTTTATATTCCTGTAAGATAGCGGTTCTCAACAGAAAACCCCAGAAAACTTCCAAAGGGACCTTAAGATGACTTAAACATTAAAATGAGCTAAAACAGCGAAAAAACAAGATGTTTCTTATTTTAATTGAATTCAACCACTTTTTTGTGTTTTTTGCATCACCAGTGTTGAGATACTATTACATGCTTTATATATATATATATATTTAGAGAGAGAGAGAGAGAGAGAGAGATAGATAAAATATATATTTGAAAAATATACACAACTAAAACTTTAACTAAAAAAACTAAATAATTAATTTAATTAAAATTTATAAAAATAAAAAAAAAAAATTATCTATACAAATTTATAAATCACATATATATATATATAAATAAAAAAAAAAATTATAAATATTTTCTATGCAATTTTAGCCAAAGTTTTAGTAAATTCGTTAATTTTGTAAATAAAAAATTATATATACATATATAATTTATAATTTGTTAATTATAATTTAATTTGTGTTGATATATATATAGGGGATTTAATTAACAGAATCTAGGAGTATTTACAGTTCAAAATAAAATTTACAAAATAAGTTCTGAAAACAAAGCAGAGGAAACAAATGATGGAAGCAGAGCTTTGGATATTGCTGTGGACAACGGAGGGCCTAAGAGTCAAAAAGACTGAGATTTGCCGTTTTAAAAAGAAGGTAATCAATGGATTTTCCTGCTGCTATCTTCTCATGTTTCCTATGTTTTCAGTAAACTCATGTTCTCCAAATGTCCTCTACCGATCACGAAAGCACCATTAAATCTGACATCAGCAGTGCTGCCAGCACTCAGTGCGTCTGATTACCAAACTATCCCACACACACAATTCAGAGGAGAAGTAAAGAGTTAAAAATAAATAATGGAGTTTCCAGCATTGTGCAACGGTGAGAGGATCCTCCACTGCGCTCACTCCTGCAACAAAACTCAATTTAAATCGATTCTGTGTCTCAAATCCTGGATGGTTTTTCCCGTGGGACACAGGGGCCTGTGTGCGGCCACTAATGCACATTCAATAAAAATAACTAACATACACAACTACTAAAAATATATTTATATATATACTTATATATAAAAAAGATATATCAAAAATACATATATATATTTATATTTTGTTTTACCTCTACCTGATCTGTCAAAAAGCCATGCAGCAATCTTAAAAAAAAAGTAGCAATCCTAAAATAAATAAATTTTAAAAAGCCATAATTTAATTTCAGCAGTCGATTTTTTGCCATTATTGCCATTTAAATAAATGCTGTTCTTCTGAACTTTCATCAAAGAATCCTGAAAAAAAAAAATACTTTAGATAAATATTTGATATGTAAATATTTAGAAATGCTAAGCAGCACAACTGTTTTCAATGTTGATAATAATCAGAACTGTTTCTTGAGCAACAAATCCGCATATTAGAATGATTTCTGAAGATCATGTGACACTGAAGACTGGAGTAATGATGCAGAAAATTCAACTTTGATCCCAGAAATAAATTACATTTTAACATATTTTCACATAAAAAACAGCTATTTTAAATCACAATAACTACAACACATATAAAAAAAATTCAGAATCTGATGAAATGTAATTACTTTCTAAGAGGAGTCTTTCAGAATCACACCAGCCTCAAACTTCTGAATTTTAATGTAGTTCTTTGCAAACCTGAGCCTGTACAAACTTAAAAACTTACAATGTATTTGTTTCTGTGAAGAAGTTTCAAATCTTGTGCACTGGTCCCTAGTGAGTGTGTGAGTAAATCTGACTGCTGCTGAACTGACGTGTGTCTAGCGTGTTGCTGCATGGCGTGACCTTGCCTGCGGGTCTGTCACACACTCACACACACACACACACACACACACAAACAAACACACACACACAAACACACACAAACACACACACACAAACAAACACACACACACACACACACACACACACCTGTTTGCCGCAGCCTCTCTCATTAAGTCCAGTCATCAGTGAATCACTGGCCCCTAATGGCCTAATGTGACTGTATATCTGCAGTGGACACATAAAGGAGCTCAACATTAAAAACCCTCATGATCCCTGCAGGAGACTGACATTCACGAAGGGGGGAAAAAGACAGTTAGAAGAAAACTGGATGGAAATTGGCTTCTCCTGACCGCACAGAGGAGTAAAGATGAATGCAGAGGTCACATCCCAGCATGCACTTGGGCAGCCGGAGCTGAGAGGGACGGTATCATTAGAGGAAGTAGATCATGCATCACAATCTCTGAAGGTCTGAACAAAGCCAGTGTTGCGCGGTCCGCTTCGAGACCTCCGGACGCCACAGCGGCGCTACTTTAGAGGACAAAACGAACAGAGGGAGTCGGTCTTATCTTACACTTCTCCAGCGGTAGATATTGAGAGAAAATCCCTGGAAAAAGCTGCAGCTTATCAGAGCTTTTGTTTGGTGAGCAGAGAACAGGTCGGACGGTGTTATCAGACACAAAAACACTAACACTGCTAGAAGATCAACACCTCACACAGATGAAACACAGAACACTAGATACTCATCATGTAACAGTTAAAGGTGCTGTATGTGATGTTTCTGAAGAGCGTGCATAAAATATTACTGCTGCCTGACAGATAGGTACATGTTGTGAGGAGTCACAACTGCATCTGGTAGAACTAGACTCTATGAGAAGAAGAAAACGACACTCAAAAGTTCGGGGTTGGTAAGATTTTTAAATGTTTTTGAAAGACTCTTCTGCTCACCAAGGCTGCATTTATTTGATCAAAAACACACTAAAAATACGAAATATTATTTTGATTTAAAACAGCTGTTTTCTGTGTGAATATATTGTGAAATGTAATTTATTTCTGTGATCAAAGCTAAATTTTCAGCATCATTACTCCAGTCTTCAGTGTCACATGATCTTCAGAAATCATTCTAATATGCTGCTCAAGAAACATTTATGATTATTAATGTTGAAATTAATGTTGAAAGCAGTTGTGTTGCTTCATACTTGGGTAGATTTTTTTTTTTCTTTCAGTGTTCTTTGATGAATCCACTTTTTCTACTTCCACGAATACATTTTTTTTAACCAACATCAGTCCTGATCATAACTAATAACAATGCATCTATTTTCAGGATTTTAATCCATTAAATGCAAGTTTACATAATCCCACTGTTGTTGTTTTTTAAATGGAAAAACACAAAAAATCTATTTTCTATATAAAAAAAAAAAAAAACATAAAATTACAACCAAAATTTTTTTAGGATTATTACCATCTTAAAAAAGTCAATGATAGAAACAACATTAATTTTGCATAAATTTTGTCAGATTAAAAAAAAAAAAAAAAAAAAAAAAATTATCACTCATACACACTAATTTCTCAGTACATAAAAATCACACTCTGATATCCATACCAACGCAATCACACAATTATAATTATATGATTTAAGTTCTATTGAAAGTCAAAGAAAACAGGCTCCATAAGACAAATGAGAAAATGGTGTCAAAATAGTAAATGTAAAAAAAAAATGAAAAGGTAAAGAAAATTAAGAAATGAGCATGAAATACTAAAATTCAAATAACAATTTATTTATATTTAATAGAAACTTAAAATAATCTAAACCAGATCAAAAGCAATAAACTATAAAATTTCACGACAAAAAACAACATTTTAAAGAGGTACTTACGTGCACACACTCAAATAAATCCCACTTTAATTGTTTGTAAACCACATAATTTACATTAACCATCCAAACAAACCGTTCAAACCAATCTAGTTTTCAAAACAACACTAAACTGATAAAAAACAAATGGATGTTTTCGAATGCTAAAATATCTTGCAAAACAGCACAGAAGTCAATGATGCACATTTGTTTGAGAGCAGGTTATGCAATAAAACTGTGACTTTGCTCGGTTCTCAGTGAGAGCGAGATCATGGGCAAAGAGTGCGAGTTACTTTATTAAGCTTCACTTTAGGTGAAAGGATTTAATCAGGGCACAGGAGACACACACAGCTCAATCAATCAATCAAACCAATCAATCAATCAATCAGTACTCACCTCTCCATCTCGTACTCTTTCACGCCCGGCTTCACACGTTTCATCACCTACAAGGAAACACACACAGTAATCAGATAAGTGCGCTTTACAAAATATTCAATTAGTCATCCACCTCAGTCATCATCCGAGGGCTTCCCTTCCCTCTCCAGATAAAGCCTAATAATCTCAATGAACTCTCGCCGGCAGGCAGTCGGAGCGCGCAGACACAGAGACAGACGAGAGCTGCACAACGGCTCTGAAAATGACCAGCAATTGCCTTCAAATTACAAAACGACTCATCCATTTGATGAGATAACAGTCATTTGCAGAGAAATGAGGGAGAGCGAGTGTCGAGGGCTGTTTGATGATTGTAGGTTAGGAAGCTTTTATTTCAATTGAGAATCATGAGTCACACTGTATAGCGGCGCTGAAGGATCCCCGGGAGATTGCGGAGATCAGGTTGATGTAGACAGTGTTAGTATGTTGGGTGACGGAGGTAATATGATACTTGTAGGAATAAAACGCTGTAGTATATACTGTTCAAAAGTCTGCCGTCTGTAAGATTTTTTTAAAGAAATGTATATTTTTATTCAGCAAGGACTGATTAAAAGTGACAAAAAAGTTTTCAATTTCAAAAATATGCTGTTTTTGAACTTTCTATGCAAAAGAATCCTGAAAAAAAAAAAATAATAAAAAAATTCATGGTTTCAGCAAAAATGAAAAATGCTTTTGGATGTTTAAATAAATCATGCTGCAGTGTTTTGTTCCGCAAAGAACACCAAAAAAAATTTTTTATTTGTTTTTCTACAAATAAATGAACACTTTTATTCAACAAAAAGCAATATGTTGATCAAAACTGAAAGGAAAGGCATTTATAATGTTACAAAAGATTTCTATTTCAAATAAATGCTTTTTAAAAATAAGTCAAAACAAGCATGAAAGTATGCATTTGAATATTCTGTTCATCAAAGAAGCCTTAAATCCACAAAATTGAGAAAACACATTATGCATTAATTCTACTATAAGCAATAATATTAATATATATTTTGTATTGACCAAATGATTCTTGAGCAGCAAATCAGCATAATAGCATGATTTCTGAACTGAAGACTGGAGTAATGATGCTGAAAATTCAGCCTTGATCACAGAAATAAATGACATTTTTACAATATATTCACACAGAAAACAGTTCTTTTAAATTGTAATATTTTTAGAATTTTACTGTTTTTACTGTATTTTTGATGAAGTACATGCGAGCAAAACAGACTTTCAAAAACATTTAAAAAATCTAACTTTTTAATGGTAATTATCTCCTATTTGTTAGTAGCTTGTTTAATGTGTCATTTTAAATTGTAATAATATTTCTCAATACTGCCAACATGACAGGACACACAGTCAGTGACAAGTGACAAGAAACACAACAGAATACATAAAGTAATTCAGTCCTGCTAGCAGAAATACAACTGAATTGTTCTAGGCTAGTTAAATAAAATTAATTCTGTTAGCACTATTCAGATTGGATTGGTTTTCTAAATGAGTTACAGTTAAGATCAAATAAATAAATAAATGCATGCTTAATTAAGACAACAAATGTTATTTGAAGAAATATAAAACACTGATGCACAATGTCATGACTTCAGTAACTATTCAGATATTTACATTTATGCATTTGGCATTATGCATCTATCCTGGGCGACTTGCAGCATATGAAAGCCAGGAATCGAACTGCTGACTCTGGCATGGCTTGTTGCATTCCCTACACGTCAATATAAATGCTTCAAACTACATTTGCATGTACATATAGTCCATTATTCATATCCGGGAGAATCAAAGGTCGTCCTCTCCTGTCAAACTCAATGAAACAGTGAAACTCTCTGGACTGGAGCTGAACTCTTAATCGCTGCTCGACTGAAACCGACCTTCGTCTCAGCTCTTCTCACCGCAAAGGCAAAATCAGCATTTACAGTCATTTACATTTGAAACTAGCAAAACCTGCTGCTGTAAGCATCCCTGACAGACCACGGCACATTCAGAGGAATCTCACGAAACCTGGCAAGAACGGGACCAGGTCACTTCACACCAAAAATAAAGATGGACATTATACACACATTATATAGCATTTTGCTTAAAGAAACTAAAGCAAACAATTCTGCCGATTTGCAAAAAGGCCTAATATCATATATATTACATATAACTTTAATGCATTTCTCAAGATAGCAAAAGCAATAAAATGTTAAAAGCTTTTTTTATTACAAAAAGAAACTGTATTATTTAACTTAGAATCTGCAAAAGTGGAAATCTAGCATAAAGGCATAAAATAGTAAAAAAAAAAAGTTAGACAGGAATCATGTGTTTATTAAGGAAGAATATAAGACTCCTTCACTGTCCAAATGGTTATCAAAAGCAAAAATGCAACCAAATACATCACATTTTTCTGGGAAAGTGTGACTCTTAGAGCAAATCTTCTATCACTATTTTTGGAATCGGCAACTTAAAATTGGTAAGAAAAATGGGTTTGATTCAGAAAACATGATATGGTGGTGTTATGTGCGTTTTAGGGTGAAATTTCTCTCTGGAGAGAGAAAGAGGAGAAAAATCCTCCAGAATCTGTTCTGTTAGTCACAACCTCTGGCTGAGATCTTCTCCCAAACATGCCACCACATTAAATCGAGCCGACAAGCGTTTTAGGCCATGCATGAAACCAAGAAAGAGCAAATTTATTTTTCTGACAACCTCTAAAATGTTAATTAACAAGATATGTTAATGGGGACAAAACTGAACCATGCATTAAAAAAATAAATAAAAGGACTAGGTGAAGTTGGAACGCTGCTTGCTTTGGAAGATTCTGATTTCACTTAATGATAATTCTATTAATTCTGATTTCTATTAATCAATCTTTCTGTATTTTTGAGGAAGAAAGACGTTTGGAAACATCGGTGCAAAAACAGACACGTTCAAATCCATTAACGGAATGGAAAGTCATAAAAAAAATGGAAGTGATTCTAAATAAGAACTCAATTTGGATTCTCAACCTTCGTCTGAACTCTTCCCGCTCAACAATTTCCCGTGACCTTACAGTGAACCCCACAAAACCCCTCGTTCCTCATTTCGACATTCAGAGAACAATTTGTTTCCATTGTGGCCGTGACTTATGTCCCTCTTAAACTGGATATCCAGCAATAACAGAAGACGAGAGGTTACAGCCACCAGACGTTTGTCTATATGAGCTCTGGATAAGACTGGCACTTATGAAGACCTATGTGTGTTAATATGTGCCGAGGCCTTTAATGCTGGAAACAAGAGATCAAAAGAGCCTCAAAACATGTCCTTCAGACCTTCAACTGAAGATCGACCCGGTCTGCCAAGGTCATTCTCCATTTGATGAGGTGCGGGGGCTATTTCCTTTAGATAACGCGAGGATAAACGTTCACTGCGCTTTTACAATGATGCATGCACACGTGGATGAATCCTGACCACAGCAGAATGAAATCAAATGGAAATTTTATACAGTTTTAAAGGAATTGTTTACCCCGTATACTTTATTTTTCCCAGTCTGTAATAGAAATCTATTTTAGAAATATAGAATATATACAAATTTGTCTTTTGGTTTTTGGAATCACAGGTAAATAACGACAGAAATGTTATGAAATATTCCTTATGGAGTGCAACAGTCGGGTTCCAGAAGTAAAAA
The DNA here is from genome assembly GCF_018340385.1 of Cyprinus carpio. Classification (NCBI taxonomy): domain Eukaryota; kingdom Metazoa; phylum Chordata; class Actinopteri; order Cypriniformes; family Cyprinidae; genus Cyprinus; species Cyprinus carpio. The sequence goes on from NC_056614.1 coordinate 24,276,383, forward strand.
TGCTACACATTTTCGCCATAGGGAAATTGATTTTTAATAATAATAATAATATATGAATCTTTAAAGACAGACCCACTGTGAGCTCTGGGCTTAATAATTCACGGTATATGCTTTTGTTGAAGCCATCAGTTCGCATTATTTCAAGTTACGTTTTAAATCATCTTGTTTAACAGCAGAATTTGTGGTTAAAAACTACATTACCCATGATGCTGTACAGAAAATTCCAACCAATGAGAGAGTTGCATCCTACTCTTGTCTCCCCCTACTCTCTCAAAACAGCTAAATATTTGATAAATGTGCATATTTTGCCATAAACGTGGCTATATATATATATATATATATATATATATATATATATATATATATATATATATATATATATATATATATATATATATATATATATAAAAAATCTACAATTTTTGAATGGATAGCAGGTTGGTTTGGTTCCTTGAAGAAAAAGCACAAAAAAAAAAAAATACCAACGCCGCTGAAAAAGTGGGCGCCTATATATCTATAAATAGGGCTGTGTGGAAATCTCTCAATAACTGTGACATGAACTGATGTTCAACAACCCTTTTGAGTTAATAATAATTGTTACAGCTATAGCAGTCACTATGATAAATATGATCCCAGCTTAAACACACAGTATTAATTCATGTACAAACCACAGACCGGCCCATTAATATCCAACACTCTTAAAAAGCCTTTTCATCCAATAATGGATATCAGCAACTTATTCTACCACAAACCAGCACCATCAATCTGATTATTAAATGAATTTGAGTTTTCCTCATGTTGGCTGATTGACTGCTGTGCATTGTTAAATATTTCAAACATCATGTTCCTTTAATAAATACTGTCTAATAGTGCACATATCAAGAGTCTGCGTCCATATGTTAGATGCACAATATAATAGTGTTACTGTACAAGACTGCTGGCCCAGATCTGTACTTTAGATTTTATTAAAGAGCCATTATGAAGAGCAAACAATCTGCCATTTCTTTGTAATTAATTGTGAAATTTACAAGCAATTTAGCAGTGAAAACTGTTTCTACACCAGTTTTGTTTTCAGTGTAGCGCCTAGTCATCTTGTGAAATATCAACTGTTTAGTATTCTGGTATTGTCTTGTATCTGTGAAGGATAAATGCAATGCTGGCCTAGATACTGATTAAGCGAGGTATAAAATTTTGGTAGCTTTAAATCAAGAGCATACAATACAGATCCGACTTAAAATGCTTTCTATCAAAGAAACAGAGGCTGAAATTCCAGCCCAATTGTGCTTCTAAGAGAGATTCGATGAGTTTTTTCCCCCTGAAACATCCTGTAAATTGTCATTCACACAAAAACTGTGCCAAACGCACAGCTCATGACCCAGACTCAACTGTCTGTGTCTCAGGAGAGCAGCGAAACACTGCAAAAGCAACGTAAGCCTAAGGAGATCGCAGAAAGCTTGTGATGCTTTCGAGAAATGTAGTTCTGGTCTTTCAGAGTAATTATCAGATCGTAATACTTTCAGTTCAATTCTTTAGGGCATATTTTAGGAAAATCTGCCTAAAAGCTTGCTTTACCTCTTTGTGGGCTTCGCTGGAAATGCGGTTGGTGTAGCGCAGAACTTCCAGCTCCATGTCAGTCTTCTGCAAACGACTGCAGACACACACAGAGAGAGAGAGAGAGAGATAATGCTAATCATCATGACAAAGACTGCAAGAATTTGCATATGAAGATATAATATCTTATAAATCAAGAAGTTACAAGAGGCTGTGTGTTCAAGGCTGTGCTCTTAAGCATGGCGTGAGGCTACAACTTAAAAACTGATGCACATCGATGCTATTCAAATGTTTGAGGTCGGTAAGATTCGCTCATCAAAGATGCATTTATTTAATAAAAATACAGTAAAAATTTGAAATATTTTTACAATTTAATACAACTGTTTTCTTTGTGAATATACTGTAAAATGTAATATATTTCTGTGATCAAAGCTGAATTTTTAGCATCATTACTCCAGTCTTCAGTGTCACATGATCCTTCAGAAAACATTCTAATTAGCTGATTTTTGCTCAAGAAACATTTCTGATTATTATGCCGAAAACAGCGCTGCTGCTTATTTTTGTGGAAACTGTGATACTACATTTAATTGTTTTTTTTAGGATTCTTTGATGAATAGAAAGTTCAAAAGAACACCATTTATCTGAAATGGAAATCTTTTGTAACATAAATTCCTTTACTGTCACTTTTCAAATTTACTGGCCACAAAGTTTAATGAAGAACAAACTTCTCTGATAAACCTGAAATCCTAAACTTAGCCCAAACCCAGCAGGACTGATGTCAGAGAAATCAGCACTTTGCCTCTCGTTAGTGTTTTTTTTCTTCACCTCCATCTATTCCTGGTTGAGCGTCTTCGATTATGTCTTAATGATGTTGCCTGCTGAACCAAATCAACATCACATCACATCACACAACTCAAATTTGAAAACTCAAAAACAAAACAACAAAACAAAACACATCACACAATACACACACACACACAAAAATGCAGTAACCCATGGTTACGATCTGCCATGTGATTCTTATCAGCAGCTCTATTCCAAAGCAATGAACACTTAACACACGGATCACGGGATCTCTTACATCAGGAATCAGTAAATGCGTAGTTTGTTAAAGGAGTAGTTCACCCAAAAATGAATTTGCTGGAAATGTGCTCACCCTCAGACCATCCAAGATGAAGATGAGTTTGTTTCTTCATCAGATTTGGAGAAATGTAGCATTACATCGCTTGCTCGCCAATGGATACAATATTTCTCTTTTAATTCAGACCAGATGGCTTTTTCACTGGAGAAAACTATATTATGGATAGAGCACTCCATAAAAGTATTTTAGCCGGATGCAACTGTTTAAAGTTAAAAACACTTTAATGATGGATTTGTTTCTTACAAACATGCAGCTTTTGGCTTCTCAAGATCTAAACTGATGGACTGGAGTGGTTTGGATTACTTGTGATGTTTTTATCAGCTGTTTGGACTCTCATTCTGACGGCACCCATTCACTGCAGAGCATCCATTGATGAGACACTGATCCAATGCTACATTTCTCCACACCTGATGAAGAAACAAACTCATCTACATCTTGAAGTCGAGAAAACTTTCATTTTTGGGTGAACTATTCTTTTATAAAGTATAATGCACCAGCCATTTTAGCAAATAATGCTTGTCTTTGTGAAGTGAATACTTGCCTAAAATGTTGATTGACATTTGGTGTTAGTGAGAAAAACCAGCCTATGGTGTTTTACAGGTCTGGTTTCCACTAGTTTGCCATCTAACCATCTTAACCTGGCATCAGTAGTTTTTCTAACCATGCAAGTGTATCTGCTTTGTGTGCAGGCCTTTAATATCTGCTTCATCACGGAGAAGCAAGCAGCAAACTCTCTCTGGAAATCTTGAGGTAATAAGCGAAGGGGAGGAAGAGAAGGAAACAACAAAGTTAGCAGGCGAGCGAAGGGAAACCGTAATGAGCCGCTTTCCTTCGAGTAATAGAGGAGAAAACCTAATGCGCACGCCAGCGAGAAAAGCACGCAGACCATTAGAGACAAACACCGGCCGTATAGACCCACGCAGGAGGCTTGAGAGAGAAAGAGCGATTGATAGCAGATTGTTTGTAATGTGGCTGAGCTGTCGACATGAGAGTGAAGAGCTCTCAGTCATGACAGAGTCATTCTGCTGAAATTAGCTGAAGCGACGAGAAGAGCACTTTGTCTGAATGACATTTCCCCAACAAAAATCCCGCTCTATGAAGCAATAAAGTTCATGTGTCTGAATGCATAATGATGCTCTGTTAATTAAATACAAGGCAGATTAAACAAGCTGATCTGCTCAAACTTTTACAAAAAGATGCAATGACAACCAAAACACAAAAAAGATGAAACAATGCAACTTCAGCTCCAGTAATTGCGGTCTATTTTACCTTTCATCAAAACATCAAACGTTTGCTAATTGGAGTAGCTGGCAAACTTGCTTTGATTTTGTTAATTGGGTTTTAGTAACGAGCAAGGTTCTGTGCTTTAGTAATTAAGACGTCAATCGGCTGCAGAAGAAAACGGCTAAATTGCGTAAAGCATGGTGTGAAACGGTTGAAATGTTTTGACAATTGCATGATCTGTGATATAAGTGACACTCACCCCTCCACAATCACTGGGTGCAGCAGGGAATTATTCACCTTAAACCTGCAGAAGAGAAGAAAAAAACATCAACAATGTCTCAATACTGACAGTCTGCTATTGTTTTAGTATCTGAATCCTCCTTTTTGTCAATGCTTCAGAATAGATGACAATCATGTTAATTTTTTTATTTAATACAATGACATTAAACATTTTAAATGCTTTCTGATGCATAAATGAGTGAATATCTAATATTTAGAAATATTTCTCATTAGGATCAGTTTAAACGGGTGGGTCGTTTTATCCGAGCACACAGAGGACGCGTGTGCTACTTTCTCTGGAATGAGTTTTAGGACCAGAGCTCTGAATAATGGATGAAACTCACTGGCTGATGCCTTCAAAGGACGCTTCACGACAGGTGCTGCCGCTATCAGTGTTCAATCCCCGCCACACACACACACACACACACACACACACACACATAGAAACAGACATTAAACCTACTCAATGTCCCATTATCCAAAAAGAATAGAACAGAACGAAAATCACAAGTAGGCCAGATGTCTGAACATCTCAATTTCCCAAATATCCTAACAGAGGGAGTCTTGTGAAAACATGACCAGGTCACTATTCACCCCAAAGTGTAAAAATAAAAATAATAAAAAGTTATGTTTACTTTTATTCATTTATTATTAATAGATTATTAGTATTATTAAATAACTAATAATAAAAATGTTTACTATTACTATGTTATGTTTACTATTTATTATCAATGTTATTATTAAATAACTAAATAATAATAAAATCAATGCATTGTGTGTACTATTATTTATTTATTAAAAGCTATTTACTAATAATAGTAGCAATAACCTATTAATAAATAATAGTAAAATGACAAAAAAAAATAGATTTTATTATTATTATTATTATTATCATTATCATTATTATTAAATAACTAATAATAAAAATAATAAAATCAATAAGTTATTTTTACTATTATTTATTTATAATTAACAAGTTACTATTATTATTATTAAATAATAATAATATATTTACTTTTTGTTATTTAATATATTACTATTTCAATTATATATTTTCTCTTTAATTTAAAAATATAATAATGTATAACAGAGACAACAATAACAACAGCAATTTATATATGCATATATTTAAATTTTTATTTACACTATAAATTAATGTTTTATACACACATATTTATATATTTAATAAAATATTTTATTTTGCATAAAAATAAATGTTTATTGTGTTTAATGTATACTATGTACATTAAAATAAATGTATATTATAATCATCATAATAATAAAAAGTATATATAATTAAATTGCAATGTTATTTATTTATTTTTATATTTATTTTTCTGATACTTCTTATATTTATACCATAGTCCACATAACACTACAAAAATTTATGTGAAGTAAATGAGAAAGATCTTACCAGTGTGAGCAGGACACTCGGCTTCATTTTAGTCAGCACATCAGCAATCTGTGGAGAAAAGCTTTCATTAGAGCGGATAATTTAAGCGGAATATCATTGGCTTTGCAGAAATATCAGAGAAAATCCTGCACGCTGACAGGTGCACTAATGAACGACAAAAAATGGCCTTTGAGGAGATATTTTCTTATGAAAAGCAGATCCAGCGGTGGCGGCAGACAGACAGACAGCGTAAATGTCAACCGAAGAGAGAATGAATCACCAATAATCTGCGCGAACAGAACGAGCAAAGGATTGTGGGAAGGAACACCTGAGCTGTCTTATGTGCTCTCAGGAGTGGATAAGCAGCATTTTAAACCCACAGGACGAATCAAACGCAGACTATTTCACCTCAGGTCAGATTTCTGAGCAGAATCCACATTTCTGTCTGATCCTTCATCCAGCAGAAATCCATACAGACGACAAGCGCTGAATGCTAAAGCGGCAGTCTGTCAGTGTTTACTCAACCTCATGTTAGTGCACACCTGTATGCAACACAGAACACTGCTGAACATCTTTTGTTCATGCAGAAGCGTCAGGATCTATTATCATATTCTAATAGAGCTGTCAGGAAAACAGATTGAGCTGCGCCGACAGTCTGAGGAGTAAATGAAGCTTTCGGCGTCCTGAACGAATGAACCCAGCGAGAACATCAGATTAATGCGGCGCGGGGGCCGTGTGCTTAACGGCCCTTATCCAACAAATTACAAACACAACGACAGACAGCACTGACACCCTGACCACATCCACAGAATATGAGCTGAGACACCAATTAGGACATCTTTATTATTATTCATTATTACTACTACTTTTATTATTTTATTTTCATTTTTCAGTTATGAACAATAAAAAAATATACACTACAAAAAAAACAAAAAACAGGTCTGTTTATATATATATATATATATATATATATATATATATATATATATATATATATATATATATATATATATATATATATATATATATATCTCCCCATATATTATATACATACAGTACAGGTCAAAAGTTTGGAAACATTACTATTTTTAATGTTTTTGAAAGAAGTCTCTTCTGCTCATCAAGCCTGCATTTATTTGATCAAAAAATACAGAAAAAATACAAACATGTAATTATTGTGATATATTATTACAATTTAAAATAATTGTTTTTAAATTTATTATACTTTAAATTATCATTTATTTCTGTGATGCAAAGCTGAATTTTTAGGATCATTATCACATGATCCTTTAGAAATCATTCTAATATGATGATTCATTATCAAAGTTGGAAACAGTTCTGCTGCTTAATATTTTTTTCAGAACATGTGATACTCTTTTTTAGGATACTTTGATGAATAAAAAGTAAAAAAAATAAAAAATAAAAAAAGAAGCTATGTTTTTAAAATATAAATATTTTGTAATAACAATATACGCTACTGGTCAGTAATTTGGGGTCAGTAATTTTTTTTTCTTTCTTTTTTTAAATAAAATCAATACTTTTATTCAGCAAGGATTGTGTAAATTGATAAAAAGTGATAGTAAAGAAAAAATATATTATTAGAATATATTATTATTAGAATTTTTTTTTTTATTTTGAATAATGCAGTTGTTTTTACCTTTTATTCATCAAATATATTAGACAGCAAACTGTTTCCAACACTCATAATAAATCAGAATATAGAATGATTTCTAAATGATCATGTGATAGACTGGATGTTACATGTGACACTGAAGGCTGGAGTAATGATGCTGAAAATTCAGCTTTGCATCACAGGAATAAATTATTTTTTTTAAAGTATATTCAAATAGAAAACTATTATTTTACTGTTTTTTCTGTATTTTTGATCAAATAAATGCAGGCTTGATGAGTCAGAGGACTTAAAATGTAGTATTTTATGTGTTTTCAAGAGAGTGCCAACTACATAAAAAATTGTAAATAAGCTACTATTATTATTGGACTTAAAATGTAGTATTTTATGTGTTTTCAAGAGAGTGCCAACTACATATACATCTAAAAAAAAAAAAAAAAAAAAACAATATAAACAAAATAATAATTACTTCTTATCATATATTATAATATTTGAATTTATTAAATATATAAAAATAAAAAAAAAATAAATATAAAAATACAACAAACAAAAAAATGGATAAAATTATTAATAACCACAGATGGATGGATATAATTATTATTGCTACATATTGACAGACTACAAACAAACAGCTCAATTCTTAAATGCATTCTGTGGTTTTCTAATAATATAAAAGTGTATTATGTTTTTCATAACCGCAGATACATGTTGCAGCTCCTTATAAAGTTACTGAGCAACTGACTAATATTTCTTTGATTTACTCACTGAAACGTCTCGCACCTGCAGAATAAATAGACGTGACCAGCCGTTGTACATCATCTTAACGTGTCAGTGCTATAAATATTTGATTATTTTGTTAGCAGACTAGATTTGACTTATGACTCAAAGAAAGTCACACTGGTTTGCAAATAAAAGGAGAGACCCATGGCAAAAATAAAGATGTGGTTAGCTAACATCAACTTATTAGGTGCATTAACTAATGTTAACATGTATTAGTAAATATTTAAATATGTATTAGCAAATGATGAATCTGACAAACTAAGATGCTGTAGAAGTATTTATATTAACAAATGAGAGTGTTGTAAAGCATTGCTGCTACATTCATAAAACAAAACAATACTGGCGTCGACATTAAGGACTGATTTTCACAGCTTATAGAAAGTAGTTCAAGCATAACCTAAACTGATGTTTCAGGATATGAGCTGCTGAAGTGTGTGGAGCGTAAATGAACACCTAGCTCAGGTAAAGATGAGCAAACTCTCACATCATGCAGTTTGACATCAGTGTGAACTGCAGCTTCATATTATGAAACAGAATTTAAATAATAATTAAATTAAAATGTACTCTGTCTTGTTTAATTAATATCGCTATAAAATCCTGCTTTTAAACAGATCAAAGTAAATTTTTTTGCAACCTGGAAAACTATCAGCATTGATTTTTGCCGATAACCGATTGTTCCTGCAATCAACTATCGGTGCCGATTAATCGGCAAAACCGATAAATCGCTCGACCTCTAATTATTACTATAAAATCCTGCTCTTAAATAGATCAAAACAACCGTGATCAAACTCTGTTCAATCAAAAAACATTGAATAGAAAAAAAAAAACTCAAAAAAAAACATAATCAAAAGCCAAAACTGAGAAGTTTTAAAGAAAGCGCTTGGTCAGATCTATTGCTGAGAGCTCAAGACAGATGGCGAGGAGAAAAAAAATGACATGCAAGATAAATGACCGACTCTTAAAACATTTTAACAAAAAACCAAACTTAATTGGGTCTGGCAGCCGTGTCATAGACCCTTAATTATTCTAATTTTATGAGCGCAGAAATCAGTGATCAAGATTTATGGGCTCAAAATGTCTAAAGATCGATGAAAACAAAATCAATAGTGTTTTCATCTGACATTCTGGCCTGCTGTGCAGAATAGCAACACATCTGAGCGTAAGTGGAAAATGACGGTCATTAAAGCAATCAGTACGAGCCTGATTGAATATTATGAGTCGTCCAGCAGCTGTGAGAGAGACGGGATCAGATCGGGACAAACTCGAAGAAACCAGCCTCACAAGGTCTGGAAATCCAGCTGCTGCGGATGATCACACACCGTCAGAGACTTCAAGAGTTCACTGACAGAATTATCACTGAGCTAAATTAAACAAGTAAATCAAGTGCATTGCCTCTCAGTATTTCCTCTAGTGTAAACAAACGGAATTGAAAATATAATGTAAAATCTCCAAAACAATGAAGTTGCTCAAACAAACCAGTGGTATTTTAGTATTTTTTTATACAGTATACTAGTTTTTTTGTCATTTCAAACTACACTTTATTTCATTTTTTTCTGTTTTCACTTTATTTTTAGTAGTTCTGTTGTATTTCTATAATTTTTTATTAGTTTTTTCTTTATCGTCTATCGGCGCCTGAATTTATTTCAAGTAATGAAAATGTTTTTGTGGTTTTATTTTTATTTTTGGTTATTTTAGTTCTGCCTTGGCAACTAGCTGAACAATAAATGTGACCCTGGAGCACAAAACCAGTCTTAAGTCGCTGGGGTATATTTGTGGCAATAGAAAAAAAAAAAAAAAAAAAAAAAAAAAAAAATACATTGTATGGGTAAAAATTATCGATTTTCTTTTATGCCAAAAATCATTAGGATATTAAGTAAAGATCATGTTCCATGAAGACATTTAGTAAATTTACTATCGTAAATATATCAAAACTTAATTTTTGATTAGTAATATGCATTGCTAAGAACTTCATTTGAACAACTTTAAAGATGATTTTCTCAATATTTAGATTTTTTTGCACCCTCAGATTCCAGATTTTCAAATAGTTGTATCTCAGACAAATATTGTCCGATCATAACAAACCATACATCAGTGAAAAGCTTATTTATTTATCTTTCAGATTATGTATAAAGCTCAATTTTGAAAAATTGACACTTAAGACTAGTTTTGTGGTCCAGGGTCACATTTATGTTTTTAATGTCTATTTTTATTTTATTTAGTCTTAGATATTTTAATCAATAAAAACAATAAAAATGATAAAACAACTATCTCAAAAAAAGAAAAAAAAAGAAGAAGTTTTTTTTACATTTTATTTTATTTCAGTTAATGAATTTCTTTTAATTTTTTATGAACTGAACAAGTTTTATTGTTTTTAGTACATCAACTTAAACTAAATGAAAATGAGAAATGTTAACTTGGCAACTAGCTAAAATAAAATAAATTAGTTTTTTATTTTAATTCAGTTCATGCTTATTTCATTTCAAGTGACGATCTGGTTTTATTTTCAAGTAATTAATTTTATGCTTTTATTTTTTAGTTTTAAACAATAACAACAAACTAACCAAAAGCAATGGGAAATCAACATCTGAATGACTGAATAAACTGAACTTTGTGTCAGATGCACCACATCAAGTTCATTTTCACAGCACAAACAAACCACGACAGCATCATGCGGCTTAGTTTACATAAACTCAACAAACGCAAAGACATCTCCACAGTTGGAGACTCTCAAAGTCATTCTTGCGTACATTATCTAGCAGCTGAGGGCAACAGCCAAAGACGGGGACGTTCCTGAATGTCAAAGTCCCTCAGCGTGTCTCAGTCCCGTCTCAGGGTTTGTTAGCGCTCGGGATTAAACGCGTCTGTTTGTGGGTGTGCGTTTTGTGCATTTGCCTTGGAGATTTCATTTGTTTTGTAAGATTACAGATAGCTCCCTCTGTTTTCTGCTCCCAGCAGCTCTGTTTGCCTTCTCAAATGATCTGTTTAAGCAGCGCTGAGAGGAACCTCAGGAGAAGGTCATTAACCCTCACGCACGCAAAGACAGAGAAGAAAAGAGCCGAGAAGGAACTGTGTTGCATTTGTGCAGTAGCATGAAAAACGAGCAACGAAAACACAAAAACATTTTGTTATGCTGAAGTCAAACTCGACACACAAATCTCTATCACAGAGTGAGCCGGTCGCTTTTATGTGCATCTTTTTATACTGCTCATGTCATCATGATCAACTAAGGATGAGCGACACCGGACCAGCATGCATTGCAGCCCTGGCCTCTTTTACAGTTGTGCTCATAAGTTTACACACCAATTTTCAAAAACCCAATAAATAATGTGCAAAAAACAAAAAAATAAAAAAAAATAAAATCGAATATTAAAAATGCATGACATTCAAAAATAAACTCACCAAAACAAACTATTTCACATAGCAGATGTTTACATATACTCCACAAGACAAAATAATAACTGAATTTATAAAAATGACCCCATTCGAAAGTTTACATACCCTTGAATCTTAATACTATGTGTCCTTTTCTGGATGATCCATGACTGTTTTTATATTTTGTGATAGTTGTTCATGAGTCCCTTGTTTGTCCTGAGCACATTCTTTGGTTTTCCAGCATCTTCTGCATATTTGAACCCTTTCCAAAAGTGACTATATGATTTTGAGATCCATATTTTCAAACTGAGGGACTCATACACAGCTATTACAAAAGGTGAAAACATTTACTGATGATCAAGAAGGCAACACGATGCATTAAGAGCCTGGTGAATATACATCAGCAGTATTTATGTCTAAGAGAGAGTGAGAACAGTGTGCTGTCGGTCAATGCGTTTGATTTTGCACTTTAGTGAAAACTACTATAGGAAATTCACATTTTAAAATCCTAAAGGCAATAAGAAGATCATCAGAATAAATGAAATGAGAGCATATAGCACTTTAGATCCCTGCAGACTCTGGAAAGCTAATTATTTTTTTCCAGCGGTATCAGACACACGCTGCATGTTAAGATGCAGCAGTTTAAGTTTAAGTGTAATTGTAAGTTGTTAGCTGGCATATCGGCGCCTATAGCCATGGGTCAGTCCTCCACATGTTATGCTAACATTATGAATCATTCACGGTTTTAAACGCCCTCATAGAGGTTTTCTATTTCTGCTTGCTTGTCAACAGCTCTGCTTCCAAGTGAGCTTTCTAGAAAGCATTTCAGTCCTTCAGGACTTAACAAAAGGCAGCAAAATTTATATTAAATGCCTAATTCTGGCCAAATTCTAAGGCAGTGCTTCACAGATAAGGCAATTCCACAATGAACTGCAATGAGCTCGGATAAAAGTTGGAGTACAGCACCTAGAGATTAAATTGTATGAACAAGAGCAAACCAAGAGCCCAATTTCAGAGAATATAATGCAAAATATACAAAATTCCAACAAAAAACTCCAAGCAAGACACAATTTCTGAATGAAATGAATTTGAAAAAAACTGGGTGAACCAGTGATTCAATGATCTATTCATAAAGAGAGTCATTTACTTCACTCCTGAATGAATCAGTGTTCGAACAAAACAAATGAATGAATGAATCAATCAATCAATGACTTTCTCATTAAGACATTAACAGCCACCTAATGGCAGTTTTAGTTTCTTATTTAGAGTATCATTTTATTAAATAATAAAAATCTGAAAATATATTTTGTAGTATCTATCTAATGCTTTCCTCACGTAACACAATAATGGCTTTAAATTATCTTTTGTGGGTAATTTCTGAGCCAAATTTGATGTGCGATAAATTGAGTAATTAATTAGATTCAAAATTTTAATCGATCAACAGCCCTAGTCCATATATATATATGGTACTGAAAATTATTATTTAAAAACAATATATATAATAATCTTTTAATATAAATAATAAAATTCAGTTACATATGAACACAAACACTCTTTTCATGAAATAAAGGCACCAAAAACAAGGCTCAAGGCCACTGAAGGAGCTTCATTATCACAATATAAACACACATTTGCATTATATAAGCCAATATAAGACGAACCTAATGAGTGCAAAAGAACAAGATGCATACTAATAAATAATGTTTAAAAAAGTGGAACTGCACTCACGTCAGTGGTGTAATGCACCTCAGTGACGGCGTATTTCTCCTTGAAGTGTTCACGCGGGTAGATCCTGTTGAGACAGACAGACAGAAAGAGCTTTAATGAGAACTTCCTGTGGAGTGGATGTACTTTATTTACATCCTCCTTGTTATTATGCTCAAATGAAATTTGTTCCCAATTTTATGACAGCCATTTTGCTTTGATGTGATTTTAAATGCATTAAAAACGGATTATCTGCATTAGGGATGTCAATTTTCGATAATTTCCATGATCGATCGCCGTTTCATTTAACGATCAATTAATCAATTAATCCAGTTTCCTCACCCAAATTAAAGGGGGTTTTAGTCAATATAAAGGCTAGTAGCAGGATTGTAAAATGAATAGATGTGATTATGATCATTTGTGACCCTGGACCACAAAACGTGCCATAAGTAGCATGTGTATATTTGTAGCAAAATACATTTTTATCAAAATTATCGATTTTTCTTTTATGCCAAAAATCATTAGGATATTAATTAAAGATCATGTTCCATGAAGATATTTCGTAAATTTCCTACTGTAAATATATCAAAACTTAATTTTTGATTAGTAATATGCATTGCTAAGGACTTAATTTGGACAACTTTAAATGCAATTTTCTCAATATTAAGATTTTTTTGCACCCTCAGATTCCAGATTCTCAAACATTGTCCTCCTAACAAACCATACATCAGTTGAAAGTGTATTTATTCCGCTTTCAGATTATGTATAAATCTCAGTTTCAAAAAACTGACCCTTATGACTGGATTTGTGGTCCAGGGTCACATTTGATAAAATGAAGAGAGAGCGTCGTAGTTACTTTTAGGATCATTTTACTTTGTTGGCTGTTTTATATCTCGTCACGGAGACCAATGAACGCACCTCTTTAAATGGTATCATGGTGCTTGTATTTTAAAACACATTTGCAATCTTTGCAATTGACAAATCCTAACCATCTCACCCACTTATTTCACAGGTTTATTTTATTGTTATTCGTTATTCTGTCGTAAACATGAAGGGCAAATGAAGATTTCGTGGCCATGAATTAAGAATTCATTCCTATGACTTATTTTGTTCCCTCATTTTAGTTAAATCATGGGTTTTCTAGAGAACAGATTCATGAAACATGGACAGTGGCCACAAATTAATAAATCATTGGAATTAATTAACAAGTTGTAGGAATGAATTATATACAGGCTATATCTGTCCACATTTCAATACAAAAGAACTTTCTGTTGTTTCAGTTTCAATGTACTTTTAAAGTTTGGATCACATTAGAAGCACGAGCCACACGCAACCCAAAATTAAACTGCTTAATGGATCATCGATAGCTTTAATCGATTGCATCTCTTATCGACAATTAATCAATCGTCGATAAACCGTTGACATCCCTACTCTGCATGAATGTTGGACGAAGACTGGACTTCAGTTTTGATTCTGCTAATGGTTTCTGCAGTCCTCAGATAATCAAGTAAATGGACTCTTGATGTCGAGTGTTTATGGTTCATGGAAGCGAAGTATTCATGCAAACACACTCCAACCTCATTTTCAAATTGCACATCAATACGTTTGAGAGCTTTAGTAATATAGAAACATGGCTTTAAAGTTTGCAAACACACTCAGAGAGAAAGAAGTGACACAAGGTTTCCAGAAATTAATTATGCTAATAACCATTCATATTCTCCACAGAGAAACTGATTTATATCCATTAACATTTAAATGTATAGGGCCAGTTAATATAAAAAAATATAATATATAATAATAATACTTTTATTAAGTAAGGATGCATTAAATTGACAGTAGACAAGATTTCGGTTTTATATAAATGCTGTTCTTTTTAACTTTCCATTCATTCCATTCAATTCAAAGAAATCTTTACAAATAAAATGCAGCACGTTTTCCAGAAAAAAATAAGTTTTCAACATTGATAATGATCAGAAATGTTTCTTGAGCAGCAAATCAGCATATTAG
The DNA here is from genome assembly GCF_018340385.1 of Cyprinus carpio. Taxonomy (NCBI): domain Eukaryota; kingdom Metazoa; phylum Chordata; class Actinopteri; order Cypriniformes; family Cyprinidae; genus Cyprinus; species Cyprinus carpio. The sequence continues at coordinate 24,291,464 of NC_056614.1, forward strand.
AATGATTTCTGAAGATCATGTGACACTGAAGACTGGAGTAATGATGCTGAAAATTCAGCAGCGCATCACAGAAATAAATTACATTTTACAGTATATTCAAAAAGCAAACAGATATTTTAATTTGTAAAAATATTTCAGAACATTACAGTTTTTCCTGTATTTTTGATCAAATAAATACAGCCTTGGTGAGCCCTTTAAGAGACCTCTTAAAAAATATTTTAAAAATCTCACCAACCTCAAACATTTGAATGTTAGTGCATAAAGATTGGAGTGAGATTTAGTGATCATTCATGCTTTAGTACAAACTACAAATATTTGGTTTAAAACTCATTTTCAGAAAACACAATCCTGAAGAGAGATAAACGAAGCAAAGTCAAACAGAGCAGAAATCACAACAAGTTTGAAGCTTTGCAAATGTAATAAAGTCTGACTACTTATACATGTATCTATATTTGAATAATTTGCATTAAACCTCTTATCATTGTTAAATTTACAACCAATGACTTAACGACAGTCTGTATTTTAAAGTCATGGCTGATTTAATAACTGTAGGTCAAGTCATTGACAAAGTAGTTAATTCATTCCCTCATTAGACAATTATGAAAAACTGTGAGTGCTTAAACCGCAATGTATAATTATTCTAGTTGGTTGGTTGGTTTGGTTCAAGGCTTAGAATTCTTTATTGATTAATATTTAAAATCCCTACGGAGAAAATGAATGCAATAAATATGTCTGGAACCAAGGCCACTTTGAAAAACACATTATCATCATTATTATTATTATTATTATTATTATTATTAATTTATTAATTTTTGGCTACAATTTAACAGCCATTTATTAAAAGTAAAAAAATAAAATAAAAAATAAAAATTAGGGCCCTATGAAATAAGTTTTATTTTTACAAAATCCTGCTTATCCCTTTTTAATATTTCTGGAATCTATTTAAAATTGTAATGGTTTTATAAAATTTTAATAATCAAACACCTGTAATTAACGGAATTGATAAAAACAACTTAATTTATTATTCTTACAACAATAGTATGTTTTTGCTTTTTTATTTATTTATTTATTATATTTAGTTTTAGTTTTTTTTTTTCTTTAGTTGTGTATTTTTCTGGCAGTCAGATGAAGGCAAAAAACATTAATTTAATTTCTCTTTTAATCAAATTAAAATTAAACAAACTCATTTGTGTAAACAAAGTCCTGCACAAAAGAGAAATAATTAATAAAAAATAAAAATGAAAAAAAAAATTCTACCCTAAAAAAAAAAAAAAAAAAAAAAAAAAAAAATAGTATTTAATACTAATTTTAGTAATAGTATTACATGAAGATGTACATTCTACTGTACAATAATAATATTTCTGACACAGTTTCTTCAAGTTAAACCGAAATTCTGTCACATTCCATGTTATAAAGTAAATTCCATTTTTATGACCGATTCCATGATTCCGGCCACGTTTTCGCAAATCAAAGGGCCTTAAATATCGCACATCATGACACCCAGAAACACTGTAATCTCGAGAAAAACACCAATAACTGAATGTCGGGTCACTGATCACAGCAGCCACAGAAACAAGCACATCAGACGAGCCGCTGACCCGAGACGCCGCGAACCATTCAGCAGCAAACTCATCTGATGAAGTGAGGAAACCACAGGCGTATGTATTAGATTAGAACAGCTTATCCAGCAGCGCTGCAGCATGAACAGGAGGAGAATTTACTGCAGCACCTTTGAGAGGAAGATTTAAATGAAGCTGATTTCAAAGCTCGACAGCAAACTCTGACTGTACCGTCCGTCTCAAAGCGGATCTCTTTACAGCTCCGACATCATAACCACAAGGCTTTTACATGTCCCAAAATCTTTCAGAGCTCAATTTCATGCCTACCTGTTCTCACATTATGAGGAGGATTGAGCAAGGATTCTCCTGTTAATATTACAATGCAATGTGGACAGGTAAAGAATGTGTATATACACACCGACACACATATATATATATATATATATATATATATATATATATATATATATATATATTATATATATATATATATATATATATATATACACACACATTTAATTTACAAACATTAACAGCTAACTATTATTATTTTTATAATTCTAATATAAGAATATATTATGTAAAACTATAAATGTATTATAATTAAAAATATTACTTATATTACTTGTAAAATAAGTATAGTATATAATTTACTTTAATATATATATTTATATATATATATATAGATATTATATATATATAATATATATATATAATTAGTATAATAATAATAGTCATTAAAATATAATTATAAATATTTACTATAGGGTCATCTATTTTTTATCCCAAATATTTCTGCTAAACTATTTTATATTATTGCATTATTTAAATATATATATATATATATATATATAGTATATATATATATATATATATATTATACACACACTTAACAAAAACATAATATTTTTTATTATATCATGACAAAATAATATATGTATTTATATTTGTGTATATATATTTTTGTTAATTTATAATTAATATTTGTATTTATATATTAAATATATTAATTTTAAATACTATTAAGTAAAATACTAATAATTATTATATATTATAATAATATCTTTATTAAAATATACACATAAATATTAAAACATTAAAATTAACATATATTTACTATATAGATCAACCACAACTTTTTAACTTTTTTATATATATATATTTAACAAAATATTATTTTTTTTAAATCAACAGTATGTCACTTTTCACTTATTAAGCCAGGAATGCTCCTTTGTAATTTGCAAACCTATTAAATCTGTGAAATAAAATCACTGAGGGTCTCAGAAGGAAACTGAAAATCCAGGGAAACTATAAAGAGACAAAAAAAATAAAGCGTTTGCTGACTCCAGAGAATTTTAACACAATCATATCAGCAGACGTCAGTGAGCGAAAGAGTCAGAGAGAAACTGAGATAATGAGAGACACTCACTCGCCCATCCATGTGGCGTAGCTCTCCGGCAGCTTGGGAACAAACAAGATGGATTTCTTGGAGTTGACATCGATGGCGCCGAAGCAGTCAGCTTCCGTCACACCGAAGGTCCAGTGGAAAAACGACTCCTGCAGAACAACACGAGTTAGTGCTACATCCACAGATTAAACACCCAGCCATCAACGAGATCCTGTAAGACGAGTTTTGTGATCTACAACACACTGAACTCAGTGAGAGGTTCAAGAGCCTCTTCTGCACACATCCTTCTATCCAACTACAAAGATCTGAACATATCCATCATGTGTAACCGTGTTTCTGTAGACTATTCCTGCAACGAGCCATAACAGAGAGGATTCAGTGTTACAAATACAGATACTAAATAAATTTAACAAACCTGCTTTTTGTGCTTTGAAACATACACTACGCAAGCGTCATTTTATGCATTGCTGTGCCACAAAATTTGCCAGAATGCAATTCATAATGCACTTTGCATACATTGCAAAGGACTTCTTCTACTGCCAGTTTTCCTTTCAGGTCAACTATTGTCATGATTAAGTGAGCTAACAAGTAAATATGATTCAGAAAATTATGTCAATAAAAGTTGAGGAGGAAAAAATGAAGTTCAAAGAAAAGTCTTATAAGTGCCATAAGAGTAGATGTTTTAATAACACATTTAATTTTTTACAAACATTTTCAAGACATTAATAATTAAGATATTAAATATACAATATTTAAAAAAAAAATGATTATATAAATAAATAACAAAATATAAAAATAAATAAATACTTTAAAAAGATACAAAATATTTTAAAAAGATAAAATAAATAATAATTTAGTAATTTAATATTTTTAAATACTTTTAACAATTTAAACATAATACATAATATAAATGAATTATAAATATAGATATAATATATATATATATATATATATATATATATATATATATATATATATATAATATAAATATAAACCAAAATTGCCCATAAATTGTATTTTTCATTTTTTAAATTTATTTTTCTTTTTGTTATTTACTTATTTTTGTTATAAATAATCAATTTTCATTTTACATAATAAAAAACAAATAAATAATTTGAAAATGAAATGTATAAATAAATGCATTTAAGAATGAATGAATTCATTAATTAATTAATCAGTGAGTCAATCAATAGTTTGAAATTTGTTGCAAAACTTTTCCTGTACTTGTGTTGGACTCATGAAAGTTCTCTGTTGAGTGGCTGTGTTGAATTTCTTTTAACTGCATTTCAGTAACGGTATCTTGTCATTCCAGTCTCAACTTTTAGGTAGCTGCCGATTTAATTCAAATTCAGACTCATGAATAAAAAGGAGGCCATTCTTAGTCAATATTCTCTGCAGTGAGATCTCCAGCCGAGGCTGAACGCTTGGCTTTCTAACACGATCAGATAAGCGCACTATCTAATCCACAGAGGACGAGTCGTTTTATTGTCTTGAGTGCATTGCAGAGTTCACGTGCATTCAGTACAGATTGTATAATGGAGCAGTAAAATAAAATCACCACAGGATACGCGCAAACTCGCACGCACTTCTTAACAAGCACAAATTAGAAAAGTGCCACGCATTTTATTCAAGTTACAAACGTGCACGCTAACACTTCAAAAAGAAGACAAACCACAACACAACACAAGCAAATTAATGGTTATGAATTATTTACAGTTAAATTATGATGAAAGTAGGAAGCCCTCAAGCAGTAAACATCACAACACTAAATCGCAAGACTCGCTCCACGAGATACCGGCGCGCAATCTCTGCCAAACAACACAGGATGTGCCTGTTTTTGCAGCTAATGAATGAGAAACATGCTGCTCATTATGTTCAATCAACTTATGTAAATGCAGTAAATTAGGGGGCTCTATCAGACACCCAACCGTAGCGCTGAAATAAAAGGTCTGAACTCACGCGCCTCTTGCCAACACAAATTACCATTTAGCGTAGCATAAACAAGAGCACCACTTACGAATGAGTATAATGGGAAGACGAACACTCAATAATCATTTAGAAACAAAAAAAAAGGTCACCGACATGTTACACAACGATGCACGATGCATTTTTTTGGTAACTGTAGTGACGGTGCATAGAAAAAGTGCATCTGTTAGTAATTTTGTTGTGCATTTGTCTTTTTTTTGTTTACATACTGTATAGTACATTGTAAGTGTGTGTGTGTGTGTGTGTATATATATATATATACAGTACAGACCAAAAGTTTGGAAACATTACTATTTTTAATGTTTTTGAAAGAAGTCTCTTCTGCTCATCAAGCCTGCTTTATTTGATCAAAAATACAGAAAAAACAGTAATATGTGAAATATTATTAGAACTTAAATAATAGTTTTCTATTTGAATATACTTAAAAAAAAAATATATATTCCTGTGATGCAAAGCTGAATTTTCAGCATCATTACTCCAGCCTTCAGTGCACATGTAACATCCAGTCTATATCACCTGATCATTTAGAAATCTTTCTAATATTCTGATTTATTATGAGTGTTGGAAACAGTTCTGCTGTCTAATATATTTGATGAATAAAAGGTTAAAAAGAACTGCATTTATTCAAAAATAAAATAAAAACATTCTAATAATATATATTCTAATAATATATTTTCTTTACTATCACTTTTAAATCAATTTAACACATCCTTGCTGAATAAAAAGTATTGAATTTTATTTAAAAAAAAAAGAAAGAAAGAAAAAATTACTGACCACCCAATTACTGACCAGTAGTGTATATTGTTAGTACAAAATATTTATATTTTAAAAACATAGCTTCTTTTTTTGTTTTTACTTTTTTATTCATCAAAGTATCCTAAAAAAGTATCACATGTTCTGAAAAAATATTAAGCAGGCAGAACTGTTTCCAACTTTGATAATGAATCATCATATTAGAATGATTTCGAAAGGATCATGTGATAATGATCCTAAAAATTCAGCTTTGCATCACAGAAATAAATGATAATTTAAAGTAAGAATAAATTTAAAACAATTATTTTAAATTGTAATAATATTTCACAATATTACAAATTTTCTGTTATTTTTGATCAAATAAATGCAGGCTTTAATTATAAAAACCATTATCAAATAAAAAAAAAAACAAATAACTTAATTAACAAAATAAAAATTCTTAATTAATTATAATAACCCTGATCTGAGTTAACATAAGTTAAATTAGTTAATGCATGATCTAACAATGAGTTATAAATTTGTTACAGTATTTATCATTCTTTAAAGTTAGTTAATAAAAATACAACTGTTCCTTGTTAGTTCATGTTAAGTCCATTAAATATCATTAAAAAATGCAAGTTTTATTTATGTAATGTATTAGTTAGGTCTGATACATATTTTGTGCTGATGATTAATTGCCATAAAATTAATTGTAATGAATATTTTTTTTTTCTTTTTTGTTTACGTCATGTACAGGCTAAACTATTGTATAAAGCAATAAGAAAAAATATAATAAAATTATTTACTTCAATGCTACCAAAATAATATAAAAAAAAAATATAATATAATATAAAAACATTAAATTAGATTACTAAATGCTTTATTTTTCATTATATAAAAACATTAAATAAGATTACTAAATGCTTTATTTTTCATTGTTTGTTCATGTTAGCAAAAGGAACATTCTTGCAAAGTGTTACCAAAAGCTTTCAAAAACCTTCTTGAATTTTATTTCAGTCACTTTAGAGTAAATGTCGAACTGATTTTGCGTGCAGCACCTGTCTGAAGAGCTCGTCGGTGTCGGTGCAGTATCTCTGCTTCTGTTCTCCTCCCTGAAGAACCACCACAGATCCAGCTGGAACATCCTTCTCAGCTTTCAGGCCTCGACACAAACGCTCTCGGTTTTCTGCAAACAGGGCGGCCGATACCCTCAGAGTATCGTTTCCCAGCCAATACACTGCCTTCCTGTCACAGACGACACAACACATACGTTATTCACATTAACACACACATGAAACACTGCAAATAACACTGTGCTGTTGCTCTTTCCCTTTTCTGTTTATTCAGCATACACACAAAACTGTGTTAACGGTTGATCATTGTTAACTACAAAGAAGTACATACATAATCTTGATTAAAAAAAAAAAAAAAAAAAAACTGCTGAGACAGAACTAAATTATCTGTGAGTGTCACACAGATGTTATGCAAGAGCTGGATTTGATCACATGATAACAGGAAGAATTCGCTCTGCTGAAGAGCTGAAAAACACAGCAGGCAAAATTTAAAGCGACAGCGCACACAAAATTCTAATTTGCTGAAACCTTTACTGAACAGCAACAGCACCATAGCATCACCAATGGATGCTCTGCAGTGAATGGGTGCCGATGTACTAGAGTGCTTTGGATTACTGTGATGTTTTTATCAGCTGTTTGGACTCTCATTCTGACGGCACCCATTCACTGCAGAGCATCCATTGCTGAGCAAGTGACACAATGCTACATTTCTCCAAATCTACATCTCGGATGACCTGAGAGTGAGCACATTTCTGGGTGAACTACACTCCTGTACATAGTAAGTTAAAAACTCCTCGTGACTGATCGAAAAGCATCCATTCTGACCCTTTTTACACCCTGAGATGTAACTATCCCATGATATCATAACATTAAAATCACGCTCAAACTGCTTTATCAGCAGAGCGCTTCATCAGCGATAGAGTGTGTAAAGATTAACAGCCGTCAGGAGCGTCTGTATTTGGTCAAAGGTCACTCAGATTCATGTCACTGCACATTAAACCCTTTGCACGCTCACCCATCCTGATAAAAACTGCAATAATTCAGAGGTAATGTACAGTCAGATGGTCATTATTGCAAAATAAACCACCGGCATATGGCACATTATCCTGCTTATTGTGCAGCTATTTAGCAATATAAATAGTCAAACATGAAATATAATATTTGAGTTGAGTAATATTTTGGTTATTTCAGATTTGCACCGACATACAATATCAATGATTGCAATAATAACTCTTATTATGCAAATCTGATCACTGAATTTCACAAACGACCAATCAGAATCACATATAGTAGTGAGTTACGCAATTATTTTGCGAATAAATTACAAAACAAAACAAATCAGCACTGAATGAACCTCCAGTAAAAGCTACTAAGAGTTATATTAAATGTAGAAACTAGAAGCAGGGGTTTCTGGGAATGGTATCATTGTCATGCAATAGATATGTTTTTGTATTATCAGACTATCCTTTCAATTCAGTTCAGTTCAGACTTGAATCCTTCAGAATATGCTATTTTTGTAGCTTATATAACAACATGTTAAAGACAGATTATATGAAATATCTACACTTCAATGCAAATATACTGTACAAACACCACAAGACCGTTTAAAATAACTGCACAGAGATACAAATGTAGACACATTTAAGGTAGTACTTTCACGATAAAGTAAACTTCAGACATACTTTTTACTATGGTACGTTTATGTAAGGGAATTTACACCACCCAAAATCAGTTTATCCGCGAAAAAACACAAATCGAAGAAGACAAAATACACAAACTTCTGCAAAACATGTGACAGAAACAGGAAAAACACGCATCTGAATGTCAAACACGGCGCTCCACGCATGCGCAGTAATACAAAAAACCTCTGCGCGCGTTTATGAAAGAACTGTTTCGCGATTGTGGCTAAAAACATAAAGCTGCAGTAAAATAAAACAGAGAAAACTCACTGCTTTGAAGATGCCATGCTGCTGCTGCTGCTGCTCAGCTGAGAGATCGAGTCATGTGATCACGAGCAGCTGATCATCACTCGATCACGTGACCGCGCACATTGCTCAACACTGGCTGACTAATCAAGTTACTGCACAGATATGATCCATAAAACATAATGCAAAATTTCTCATTTATTATTTACGCTCATCATGTTTAATGGAAGGAAGTTTTTTTATGTGTAATTTATCACACTTGTCCCGCGTGTGAAAATGCATACTTAGCTACTATATTATGCAAAAAGCAATATTTCATTAAAGTAGGACGTCTAAATGCAGTATTCAGAAAAAAGCAGGTGAATATAAACCAAATGGGCTTTTTCTTTTCTTTTCACAAGACTCCGGGGAGATTCTGATCGTCTGCAAAATAAATAAATAAATAAATATATAAATAAATAAACAAATAGAGAACTGGAGCCAGGTGTTTTCAAGTGTAAATAAGTACCAAACATCTGCATTCATTAAACACCTGAGACACCAGATATTGGATTGGGATTTGGAAAGACAGGCAGAAGAATTCAATGAATACACTAAAATTCTAAAACACTAAAACACAAAACATAAATGACGTCGTTATGACTGACCTCTTATAAAATAATATAGGGCCTATATATTTCTCATCTGATTAGACATATATCTCCAATAGAATTTTAGATTAATTTTATCATGCAGTCCCACAAAATGTCATTATATTGTTTTTATTTAATTTATAAGTCAATGCATTAACATTTTAGTATCAAAATATGTGTAAATTAGATGATGTTTACAGCGTGGTCTGTAATGTTTAAGTTAATGTATAAAATATAATTTTAATTAATTTAATATATGCTTGTACATGTGGGATTTCAAGTGCTGATAATAATGATGTGTGTGCATATTGTAAATTGAAAATGAAAATCTTACATTTTCAGTTCCTACTTCCTTAACCAGCACTGTAATATACAGTCAGCATGAAATTAAAATCGATCCCATTTTCTATGTAGTACATTTCTGTTTTAATTGTGTGCTTTATTCCAATAAAAATAATACTGTTTAACTTAATAAAAAATACAGAAACAATATATATAAACATAGGTTTGAAAAAGTTTGAATTTAAAAAAAAAAAAAAAAAAAAAGTATTTTATTTTTTGTGGAAGTCAAAATTGTGAAACCACAGCAGATGTGCATCTGAAAACGACTCAGATGACCTTTGACATGAACATTGTGATTTGTCGTCTTTGCTGAAGTCGTATTTAAAATGAGCATTCAGTACTCGGCCTGCTCTGTCTTTTGTTGTGTGTAAAACATTCTGAACCATTTATAAACTGAAGCATTAAAGGAACGAGGAGAGAAAAACCATCTGTTAAAATGAGATTTTCATCTTTCATTGCTTCATAATTCCTCTGAACGTCACGCAGCGATGGCACTTTGAGCCCGAGAGAGGTATTTTCAGCAACATCATTACAAGTTTTTCTCCTCAAGGAAATTAAAAGACGGCACACGCTGCCTTGCAGTACAATCTTTTGCTCTTTTTTTATCATTTAATCCTTTCAGGATGTGTCCCTTTTCGTCAGGGCTAGATTTGTGGATCTTATCATCGGCTTTGTTCAGCCCCAAACTCTAAAATAATAACAGAGTAACAGCGGTAAAAAACACAATTGTGTTTGTATCACAATCCCTGTGGATGTTGCATTACCGCTCTAATAAAAGTCTGAGAAACGGATGCTTTTAAACTCATTCTGCTCTCCTTTGTCTAATGTTTCTCGTGACAGATAACCACAAGACTCCATCAGGGATGAATTTGCATACAGTTACCATGATATGCCTGTAAAGACTTCTTTCTGCTGGTTTTTAAGGAGCTTTGTGGCTTTGTTGTTGTAATTGCATACACATAATCTTGCTGATTAGCTTTTTTCTTTCTCTTCGTTAAACCGGAGCATCTTTCTCAAGGTCTGTCTGTAAATAATCACGCCACTGTCCATCACTGCCCTACTTTACATGCAGCACTGTATGCTGTTTTTATGCTGTAATGTTCACCGCCTTATTCTGCTTTAAGTCAACATGAAATCAATAGTGACCCTGTTAAGCCATTATTGTGTTACATGAGAAAAGCATGAAATAAAAATATAAAAAGTATAGATTAAGAAAGATTTTTTTTTTCTTTTTCTTTTCAATTTCTTTTTTATTTTGAAATTTTTGAGTGAGCTATCCCTTTAATTAGTTTTTTTATTAATATAGAATTTTTTTAATTTTCAGATTACATAAGAATAATGTAAATATGAAGTTATTTTTTTAATGAAATGACACTCTAAATACAAAAATAATTGCGTTATTAATTTTAACGTTTAATTTGAAAACTGTGCCAGTTATCCAAATTCTGAAAAATACGAGCAAAAAATAAAACAATTAAAAAATAAATAAAATAAAAATTTATTTGAGTACATTAAAATTTCACCACTGTCACTTTTTTTAGTCATCAGTAGCAGCCATTAAGAAGCACATATTGGTTGACGACTAGCATGTAGTCCAGCCAGACTATACAAACCCAAACCAGGTTATGGCTTAAACCCTGCAGTGCATTAGAAAACGTCCAGCACACTCTGAACTCTGAGTCTGAGTGCATGAGCTCACAACAAAATGCTTTTATCATCTCTCCACATGGCTCTGTTCCTGATGCCAGCCGCACTTTCATCATCATAAAGTTCTTTCTCTGCATCACTTAAGGTCATCGGCACCTGCTGAGCCTCAGAACAGCCTGACTGAAGACACATTGAGCTATACCACACTGTTTTTGCAATATGCATTGTTTAAAAAAAAATAAAAAATAATTTTTTTTTTAAATAATAAAATATAAATATATATATATATATATATATATATCGTATATATATATATATATATTATATGTATAGAATAACCACAGTATGCAGTTTTTGGTTGCATATTATATCATATGATTTTATTGATTATTCAATATGCAAAACACTTTATAAGATGCAGTTGCTATATCATATGATTTTATTGATTATTTCTATGATTATATTGCTTAATGTTCCTTCATGTAGAACAGCTTTATCTGTATTAAATTACAAAGCAAATATTACAGTCTTCTTTAGTGTATCTACAAGATGCTACAAGATATAACAGTACAACTCACCTGACAAGCAAAATTGCATAAGATACAGTATAAGGTAAGTATAAGTGCTTGTGTGGGATATTATTTGGAATTAGTTAAATGTGACAGTCTTTTTTGAGAACCTTGTTTGAAAAATATTTGAAAAATTTGAAAATGATTTTTTGGTTTAGAGTTAATCCAACAGAATCTTTGGAGGTCATCATTTGAAAAATATTCTTTAAAGTATGAATTTGGTTTACAGTAAGTACAACACAATCTTTAGAGATCCGATCCTCGTTTTAAAAAAAATTAGAAAAATCTGAAAAATTGTAAAATGAGTTAAACCATCCACATCTCATGGCAGTTTGTAGCTATTTTACATTTTGTCTAGTCATATAAATTCACAAGACATGAGAAAACTTGCATGATTTCAGTCTTTCTACTTCGAACTTTCTCATTTAATTTAATGTGTTACTTGCCATGTCTTTGTAATTAATTGTGAAATTTAGCAGTTTCTGAGTGAAAATCGTTTCCAAACCAAATTTTGTTCAGTGCACTGTAAAAAAGATTTTTCAAAGTTGTAAATAAAACAAAACATATTCTAAAACTCATTTAGAAGACAATAATAATTCAATGTGTTACTTGCTCCTTTCTTTGTAATTGTTAGTGAAATTTACCAGCAATTTCTGAGTCAAAATTGTTTCTACACCAAATTTTGTTTCAGTGATGCAGTGATGTTATGAAATCAGTCCTGTGCGTGAACATGTTTTTTTTAACATACATCATCACAGAGAAACTGCTGGAGAAAAACTAGAACAACCTTGGCTGGTTTCTTCTCTCGATGCACACACACACACACACACACACACACACACACACACAAAACACACACACACACACACACACACACACACACACACACACACAGTCTGGTTGAGTGCGGCTCACGAGGGCCATGCTGCCTTTGAAATAGAGTCTCAAGGACTGCTTTGATATTAAAGCATCTTCAGCACATAAGAGTCCCGTCTCCGCTGGATGCTCATAGAGAGACACATGCCGCATATAGAAACATCTGATTTTGCTGTGAAAAGCATCAGTCTGGTGTTTGAAAGCATTTGGATCACAGCGCACAGCTGTGTTTCTGCTGTGAGGATTCATGAAAACAGCTGTAGATTTGTCTGCTAAAGCCTGATTTCACCAGCATCTGTGTGAGAGACAGAGACGTTCAATGAGAAGGGCAAGACTTTACTGGATGATGTAAAGTGTTTCTACGTGAACAGTATTATTTATTTACTTTTTAGAATAACGCATATAGATGAATCGTTCATGATAAAGGGTTTCTGTGGGGCTTAAAAAGCCTTAAAAAGGTCTTAAATCAGCAGAAAGTATATAGAATTTACCACCATGTCATAAAATGTTGAATGCAATACAAAAATGAGTCTTCCTCAGTATTTTTGTCTTGTTTTCCAATACAAATATTGAAACATTGTTTGAAAGTGAACAAATTTAAGTGAATTTGTTTATCTGTGAATGGGGCATGAAAACTTTTTCCACTTTGAATTTAGTGTATTTTTTCTAAACCCATTGGCAGATATTTCTTATTGTTTTATTCATATTCTCACCTCATTTTGAAAAATTTGTCAGAAAACAAGACTTGCGTCATTTTGCCTTCTGAGATTTGCACTGAAAAACAAGACAAACAAAACTTTTTATTATTTATTTATAACAATACTATAACCATAATAGTATCTTAACCATACTAAAATAAAGTGTTTTTTGTTAAAAAAAAAAATAAATAAAAATAAAAACTTTTCAAACATTTGTTAACTCAATTTGTGAGTTACATAGTCATTCAGACCATTTCTTTCAATTTACCATAAACCTTAAAATTTCTTATTTCCCCCAAAAATTTCACAAAAAAACTCACACATCTCTCCACAAAACACTCACAATAAAACTCATAAATCAATCCAATTTTGATCACATTTACAACAACAACATCAAAAAACACATAAAGTGAAAGTATTGAATAAAAGCTGTGTGACACTCAGGGTGTCATCATTCATCGTTAACATTTTGAACAAATCAGAAATTTAAGTTAAAAGCGAATTTAAGTTAAAAGCGAAAATCAAACTTATCCAGTGTTTTATGATGCAATGTTTTTTCCCTCGGCTAATTCCTCCAGGAGTGTTTCTGTTTAGGATGTTTCCGAATCCTGAAAAATCCTGTCATCTCTGGCTGTATGCAGAGGTAAGATGCAAAGTCACGGATGCGTTAGATTGTGTCTGCATCTGCTTGTTTTTTGAAGGCAGCATCTGTGAAGAAATAACAGGGCTTGTTCATTGACAACAGTGCTTGTTGTTGCGCAGTTCTAAGTCGATCTAATCTGTTTGGTTTGTTGCATGTGACATTATTGTGCTTGGAACCTTGTTCAAAAAGGCATTGAACAGTTTTTTGCCAATCCATATTGTGGAAAAAAAGCAAAACATACATGAAATCAGATTTTCTCAAGCTTGACCCAAATCCCCTTCAAAAAGTGATCTGAAACTTGATTAAAATCTGATCTCTGTTAATGCGTTTTATTGCGTCTCAGTCTGAATGATCTGATTTCATGTAGGTTTTCCTAATCATTTGTTGAACCTGCAGAAGCAACAAGCAGGGCAGTTTTTTCAATGCTTTTTAATGACAACTATGGATACTGCCATCTGAAAAATAATCATCCAGTGCTAAATTCTCATGCATGATAAATCCACAAAGTTTGAACCATTGCTATGGAAACTGATGTAGAAATGTTAGCAAAAGCAACTGAAAAACATTCTGGCCAAATAACTTGCAGTTCGATCAGTTGCAAACCACCAGTGAGCAAAGCCATTGAAAACTGTCTGAATTTAGATTTCACAGCAGATGCCTTTGTCTGTTGCATGATTGGCTGTTTTAAACAGCTGTCAGTAATGATCAGTGACATGGTTTAAGCTATTATTGAGCTAGGTTTGAGCAGCTTTACAGAAAATTAAGTTTCTACAATTTATTTAGTTGTAGCTTGTCAGTGGTTACTATGTCAAATTGATGTACAAATGGCAGAAATGTACATTAAAAATCAATTAACGACATAATCAAACAGACAATGAACACTATTAACAGCAATGATTATATGTTGCAATCAAACTTATAGCAAAATTTAGTAGTTTATGTTGTTTCAGGGTTGGCATCATCTCTTCTCAGGTGTTCGGTCATCTCAGGTCTTTGTAAGGGCTGGATCCAGACTGAAGCTAATCTAATTCAATACCCACCCCCCAGAAACAAACAAACAAAAAAATAGAGACATATTTAGCTTAGCTGCTGTTCCAAACAAGCAAAAATGATTTGTTCAACCCAAGCTACGGAATAATGATGTGCATTTGATCAGATATAACTGAAGTGGAAGGTTATGATATACATTGTGTGAATGCAGGAAGGCTATTCCAGAGTTAAACCATTAAGGGCCTTATAGGTAAGTAATAATATTTTGTAACTGATACGAACTTAATAGGTAGCCAGTGCAGAGACTGTAAAACTGGGGTAATATGATCATATTTTCTTGACCTGTTAAGGACTCTAGTCGCTGCATTTTGGACTACCTGTAGCTTGTTTATTGAAGATGCAGGACAACACCTAGCAGTGCATTACAATAGTCCAGTCTAGAGGTCATGAATGCATGAACTAACTTTTCTGCATCAGAAACAGGTAACATGTTTAATAGATTGGCAGTGTTTCTAAGATGGAAGAATGCTGTTTTTGAAACAATTTGAAATATGATTTTCAAAAGACAAATTGATTTTGTTGACTGAAGTGGGAGTAACAGTACATCCATCTATTACGAAGGGGTCACATGTATATTGAAAATAGCAGAGGACCTAGGACAGGTCCTTGCGGCACTCCATACTTTACTGGTGATAATTGAGATGACTCCCTGTTTAGATAAACAAAGTGGTAGCAATCGGACAGGTGGGATCTAAACCGTCTTAAAGCCTCATCTTATATACAGTAAATTTTTTCGTTTTCATGGATCCGTTTAAACAGGGATTGTTTCGACAATGTTGCCATCTGTGCATGAAAACTTTTTTAAAATGCAAAAAAGTTTTCAGTGCATCGTTGTTGTGTAAACAACAAAAAGTAGCATGTTCAAACTAATGACTCAATTTATAGCACCTTCATAAATTAAAAGCAAAAACACACTCTGATGCGCATTCATTATTTATCATTTTGTAGAAGTAGAGTTAAAACGTTGATGAATTTTTTTGAAGAAAAGGTGCAAAAGACCAAAGTGACTAAAATACCGGACATAGACTAAAATATGCATACGCTCTTGAATTTGTGCAGTTTATTTTGAGTAGATGGACTGGAGATGAAGTTGAGGCCAAGAACAAGCAAGTTTTGTTTTTGCGAAATAACTCCTCAAAGTGGACGATTTCATGACCTGTCGGATCATTTATGAGTGTTCAGCAATGATAATGTAAGCTGATTATCTTTTGATTTAAATCTGGGCCCTGCTGGAGACAAACCAGCAAATCTTCATATTCATGAATCTGGATCAGAGTTTCACAGAAAATAAGAGAGGTTACAGTAAACGTATTGGCGTAATCAGGGCTGGTTGCTCAAACAAGTGAAGTAAGTGGGCGCTTCGAGGCCTCCGGCGGATCAACACAAATCACCTTCTGTTTTTAAATGAGATCCAGAGATATAAAGCGCCTGTGAACCAGCATCATTTCTGCAGCGGAGCGGCGTGTAGTTACTGCTCTGCTGGAGACAGAGGCCTGTTTCGTGGCGTTGAGCGTTCAAGTAATGATATCAACAGACTTTTGTAAATGCAATATTGTTTAGGTGAAGTAGTTTATAATTGATTTGTATGTATTTATACATGTCAACATGACACAGTCCATTTTACTTACATAATGTGACGCATTTCAAAGAAAATGTAAAGCGCGACTTCAGCCAAAAAGAAGAACTGAGGCAGAGTGATTTATCATATATTTAATGAAAGATTACAAAAATAATGTGCACTAATAAATCATTCACAATAAGAGAAAATGTATTTTAAAAAATAAACAGAATCAGGTGTAATTTCATATTGACTTACCAAGACTCAAACCAGTGTTTATTATGTATGTTAGTAATATACACTGAATTGTGTTTACTTTTACTATTAAATTTTCATTTTAGTTTAATATCATATATGTGCTTTTTATTATTTTTATTTATTTTTTTATTTTTATTTTTTTTATTAGTTTGCGGGGTGGG
The DNA here is from genome assembly GCF_018340385.1 of Cyprinus carpio. Classification (NCBI taxonomy): domain Eukaryota; kingdom Metazoa; phylum Chordata; class Actinopteri; order Cypriniformes; family Cyprinidae; genus Cyprinus; species Cyprinus carpio. The sequence goes on from NC_056614.1 coordinate 24,308,581, forward strand.
GGGGGGGTATTTTATTTAGCTTTAATTTGTATGTTTCAGTGTTTTTAGTTAAGTTGGCTTGAAAAAGCCAACTTACTGATCTACTATCTAATCTTATTAAGTTGGCTTACACCAACTTACTGATCTACTATCCAACCTAAACATAATTATGTTGGCTTGGCAACAAGCCAACATACTGTTATGCTATTTAAACTTATTTTTATTTTTATTTTTATTATTATTATTCTTCTGAGACAGAATTTACTAAACGCTACTCCTCCTAGGGCTTTTAAGCCACAAGCCCCAAACTCGGCAGAGACCTGCGGGATATAGCGGTGCTGGTTGCTATATCTTTTTAGACTGATCAGACTTTACAGTTTATTTATTATTAATTTTTATAAGTCAGAAATCTCCCATAGACTCCCATTATCTGAGAAAAATTGCGCCTCTACAGGAGCAATTCCCGGAACTGAGGGAGGAGTCTGCCTTAGTTTCACTTTTAAATCGGTTACAAATACATATAAATACATTAATTTATTTCACTCTGACAAGCTAAACCAACATATTTGAATATTACAGGGGTCACGGCTTATTAAAAATGTATATCTGGCCACAGAAGAGAGAGAAAGACGAGAGAGAATTCACCGCTCCGTTCAGCGAATGGTCTCACAACGAGCTCGCAAGAAACGAATTTATTCTTGTTCAAGACCTTTTCAAAATAAAATATTACAGCGATTGCACACAATCCACCCATTAGAACAAACCAAGAGATAAAAGAGGGTGTTTTTTGAGCTGTTGAAGTTTGAAAATGAACGATTTGCGTCAGCTCTTTTGACAGCGCGAGACGGCGCAGCTTCTCGTGCAGTGACACAACGAGCTCGAAAGAAACGAATTTATTCTTGTTCAAGAACTTTTAAAAATAAAATATTACAGCGATTGCACACAATCCACCCATTAGAACAAACCAAGAGCTAAAAGAGGGTGTTTTTCAGCTGTTGAAGTTTGAAAATGAAGGATTTGCATCAGCTCTTTTGACAGCGCGAGACGGCGCGGCTTCTCCTGCACTCGCACTACGAGCTCACAAGAAACGAATTTATTCTTGTTTAAGACCTTATAAAAATAAAATATTACAGCGATTGCACACAATCCACCCATTAGAACAAACCAAGAGCTAAAAGTGGGTGTTTTTCAGCTGTTGAAGTTTGAAAATGAACGATTTGCGTCAGCTCTTTTGACAGCGCGGCTTCTCCTGCACTCGCACTACGAGCTCACAAGAAACGAATTTATTCTTGTTTAAGACCTTATAAAAATAAAATATTACAGCGATTGCACACAATCCACCAAATTAGAACAAACCAAGAGCTAAAAGTGGGTGTTTTTCACCTGTTGAAGTTTGAAAATGAACGATTTGCGTCAGCTCTTTTGACAGCGCGAGACGGCGCGGCTTCTCCTGCACTCGCACTACGAGCTCACAAGAAACGAATTTATTCTTGTTTAAGACCTTATAAAAAATAAAATATTACAGCGATTGCACACAATCCACCCATTAGAACAAACCAAGAGCTAAAGTGGGTGGTTTTTGAGCTGTTGAAGTGTGTAACATGAAAATGACGATTTGCTGCAGCTCTTTTGACAGCGCGAGACGGCGCGGCTTGCATGCGAGTCGCGGCTTCTCGTGCTCACAACAAACGAAAGCTTATTCCTGTTTAAGACCTTTTAAAAATAAAATATTACAGCGATTGCACACAATCCACCCATTAGAACAACACAAGAGCTAAAAGTGGGTGGTTTTAGCTGTTTTTCATTTGCTGTTGACAGCGCGAACGACGTGGAACACAACGAGCTCGCAAGAAACGAATTGATTCTTGTTTGACCTTTTTATTACACATTGCACCACAAGCCACCCATTAGACCTGAACCAAGCTAAAAGTCTATTATTACAGCGGGTGTTTTTCTCAGCTGTTAATTAAGTGGCCAGAGATCAGTTCATGAAAGATGAGAGAAAAACAACGCGGAGAGTGCGGGCCTCTATGATCGACCCTCACAACAACGTATTTTTATTCCTGTTTAAGACCTTTTAAAAATAAATATTACAGCGATTGCACACAATCCACCCATGGAACACACCAAGAGCTAAATTCAGATACATGAGCTGGTCAATGAAAATTGAATATTTGCAGCAGACTCTCTGAACGGCTTTACTTCAACACTGGCATGGGAAAAAATGTCTACATACTGAAACTACAGCATTCTACATAAAAACACTCCAGCGAATCATTACAAAACAATTAGAAGAATATATTATAGAGATTAAAATGAGTGCTGGTGAGATATTTTTTTTGTCTTAGGGCAGAAAAAGACGTTGCATCGATCTCTCGAGTACGCTGACAGAGGACGCTGATCTCATAAAGCTTTCAAAATACATAATAGCTTGGCGAATATAAGCGAAAACAGCAAGAACGGAGAAATAAAATCAAATGGATCATTTTGAATATTAAAGTCTTTTTTTCAGCTGCTTTCTGTTTTTTTTAATCTATAAAAAAACAGTCGTCTTGGCTGCTTTTTTATGTCTATATTTTGTTTTGTCAATAGTAAATATTATGAAAAAAATAACTGTTGTAATTTTGTCATCATTATATAGTTTATGTATTATAATTGCAAAAAAATAATTTATCAAGTCACATAGTTATCATTCATCACTACTTGAAAATGTAAGTTGAAAAATAAACTCTTAAAGCATGAAATAAGATACAGAATCAGTAAATTCGATTTTAATGTTGGTATATTATCAGTGAACTAATCATTAAACATTTGTAATCATTCAAAAAATATTGGCCCCTTTCATAATCTTGTTCAGAAATGAAGGCCACAATGCTAATGTTATCCACACGATGGCGCCACAGGATAGAAAATACTTCAATATCTGTTCAAAGATTTGAAAATGTTCCATTTATGTGCATAAATATAAAATGCATATACATGCATTCTATTTTCATAAACTTTAATAAAGCCCAATATAGTATTTATGCAAAAACTGTAATCCCCTAAGTACCATTACTTTTTTTTTATTTTAATAGTATTGACAACATATTTCTCAAGTTATCACACATAAAGTGAAGAAAGGAAACTATATTAGTTATCTATTTTCATATCTATTTTCACCTTGACTTAAACCACATTGTTTCTTTTACCTTCTGTGTTTGTTGCCTACAACACTTCAGTTAGAGGACTGGGAAATAGCAAACAGGGGAAAAAAGGCATGACTTATTTCGCATGCAGCTAGCCGAACCTGTTGAAGCTGTTGTCATAGCCTAGGCTTTTTATTGGAAAAGAAAACAGCAAGGGTCCATAGAAAAATACTGTTGGAAGATTATTTTTTTTCCACCAAGGCAGCTCAAGAAGGTTGGACACACAAGTACAGTGGCTCTTTTGGCCCAAGGCCAAGCCAACATCAAAGTTAGTTCACTAACTTTACATTCTAGTTATTATTATTATTATTATTCTTCTGAGCCAAATTTTAAACACTATCTCCTCCTAGAGCTTTCAAGCTAGAACCACCAAACTCGGGTCAGACCTTCAGACTGGTCTGACTCGGGTTGCTATATCTTTTCTAACTGATCCGGCTTATGGTTTTCGTAAACCAGACTACCAAAACCACCTTAAAATCCCATAGACTTTCATTGAGGGGGTGCAAACTTTTACAAAATAAGACTTATAATGCCATTTAAGTTGTCTACTACCATAGCAAACCTTAAAAACTCTCTACTGAGAATACAGCTAAAACCAGCCTAAGCTGATCAGTTGCTTTGGCTAGTCTCCCAAGCTGGTTTTTAAGTGGTTTTGGCCACTGTCACGCTGGTCTTAGCTGGGTTTTAGCTGGTTTTGTACTGAATCCACTGGTTTAAGCTGGTTTTGGCCGGATTAGCATAGAAACATGCTAACAACATGCTAGTTACTCACTAATCAGACTAGAAACATGCTTTTAACATGTTTAAAAAGTGGTTTTTTTGGCCACTGTCACGCTGGCCTTACCTGGTCTTAGCTGGTTTTCTTTACTGAATCAACTGGTTTTAGCTGGTTTAGTATAGAAAAATGAAAACAACATGCTAGTTACTCACTAATCAGACTAGAAACATGCTTTTAACATGGTTTTAAAGTGGTTTTGGCCACTGTCACGGTGGCCTTAGGTGGTCTTAGCTGGTTTTTTTAGCTGGTTTTAGTTACTGAATCAACTGGTTTTTAGCTGGATTAGAATAGAAAAATGTTAACAACATGCTAGTAACTTGCTTATCAGACTAGAAACATACTTCTAACATGGTTTAAAGTGGTTTTGGCCACTGTCACGCTGGCCTTAGCTGGTCTTAGCTGGTCTTAGCTGGTTTTCTTTACTGAATCAACTGGTTTTAGCTAGATTATCATAGAAACATGTTAACAACATGTTAGTAACTTGATAATCCGGTTAGAAACATGCTTTTAACATGCTTTTAACATGGTTTTAAAGTAGTTTTGGCCACTGTCACGCTGGTCTTAGCTGGTTTCTAACTGAATCAACTAGTTTTACCTGGATTAACATAGAAACATGCTAGTCACTTGCTAGTCATGCTAGAAACATGCTAGTCACTTGCTAGTCATGCTAGAAACATGCTAGTCACTTGCTAATCATGCTAACAAAATACTAGTCACTTTGCTAATCATGCTAAAAACATGCTAGAAACATGCTACAGACATGCTAGTCATGCTAGCAACATGCTAGAGACATGCTAGTCATGTTAACAGCATGCTAGTCACTTGCTACTTATGCTAGCTACATGCTAGCAACATGCTAATCACTTGCTAATCATGCTAACAACATGCTAGTAACTTTGTTAATAATGCTAAAACATGCTAATAACATGCTAATCACTTGCTAATCATGTTAAAGACATGCTAGTCACATGCTAGTAACTAGTAATCTTGCTAAACGACATGCTAGTCGACTTGCTAATCATGCTGCTAGCGACATGCTAGTCACATGCTAATCATGTGCTAATCATGCTAGTGACATGCTAGTCACTTGCTAATCATGCTAGAAACATGCTAGAGACGCTAGTCACTTGCTAATCATGCTAGAAACTTGCTAGCGACATGCTAGTCACTCGCTAATCATGCTAAAACATGCTAGCGACATGCTAGTCACTAGCTAATCATGCTAGAAACATGCTAGTCACTTGCTAATCATGCTAAAAAACATGCTAGTCACATGCTAATCATGCTAGAAAAACATGCTAGTGACATGCTAGTCACTCGCTAATCATGCTAGAAACATGCTAGCTACATGCTAGTCATGCTAAAACATGCTAGCGACATGCTAGTCACTCGCTAATCATGCTAAAAACATGCTAGCTAAACATGCTAGTAATGCTCGACATGCTAGTAACATGCTAATCATGCTAAAAACATGCTAGCGACATGCTAGTCATGCTAGCTAATCATGCTAAAAACATGCTAGTCACTTGCTAATCATGCTAGAAACATGCTAGCGACATGCTAGTCACTCGCTAATCATGCTAGAAATGCTAATCATGCTGCTTGCTAAATCAATCTGCTAGAAACATGCTAGCGACATGCTAGTCACTTGCTAATCATGCTAAAAACATGCTAGCGACATGCTAGTCACCTTGCTAATCATGCTAAAACATGCTAGCGACATTCTAGTCACTTGCTAATCATGCTAGAAACATGCTAGCGGCATGCTAATCATGCTAGAAACATGCTAGTGACATGCTAGTCACTCTGAGTAATCATGCTAAAAACATGCTAGTGACATACTAGTCACTTGCTAATCATGCTAGAAACATGCTAGCGACATGCTAGTCACTTGCTAATCATGCTAGCGACATGGTTAGCAAACTTGCTAATCATGCTAGTGACATGCTAGTCACATGCTAGTCATTGCGCTAATCATGCTAAAAACATGCTAGCAACATGCTAGTCACCTGCTAGCTAATCATGCTAAAAACATGCTAGCCAACATGCTATCATCATTAATAAATGCATGCTAGTGACATGCTAATCATGCTATCGCTAATCATGCTAGAAAACATGCTAGATCATGCTAGTCTAATCTAATCATGCTAAAAACATGCTAGCGACATGCTAGTCACTCGCTCATCATGCTAGAAACATGCTAGCGACATGCTAGTAACTTGCTAATCATGCTAAAAACATGCTAGCGACATTCTAATCACATGCTAATCATGCTAGAAACAAACTATGCTAGCGGCATGCTAATCATGCTAGAAACATGCTAGTGGCATGCTAATCATGCTAGGAACATGTTAGCAACATGCTAATCATGCTAGGAACATGCTATTAACGTGATAGTGACATGCTAGTCACTTGCTAATCATGCTACAAGCATGCTAGCGACATGCTAGATACCTTGCTAATCATGTTAAAAGTACATGCTAGTCACTTGCTAATTATGCTAGCAACATGCTAGCAACTTTGCTAATCATGCTAATGACATGTTAGTCACTTGCTTTTAATGCTAGCAATATGTTAATCACTTTCTTTTTTAAACTTCTGAACTTTTCAAAATTTAAAATCTTTTTAAACTTTTTAAACTTTTTGAAACTTTCTAAATTTTCAAACTTTCTGGTCAGGCTTTTTTCAAGCCAACTTAAAGTTTGAACACTAAACTTTACTATCTAGTTATTATTATTAATTTTTTCTGAGACTAAAAATTCTGACTCTATCTCCTCCTAGAGCTTTAACTCTACAGACTCCAAACTCAGCCCAGCTCTTCGACTGATCTCGCCATCGGTTGCTATATCTTTTCTAACTGATCAGACTTATGGTTTTCATAAAAATGAAGATTAAAAAATCATAAAATCCCATAGACTTTCATTGACGAATGTTCAGATGAGCCAAGCTCCAACTGTCAAAATTCAAATCTAAACAAACTGAAGCCCATTATACTCAATCAACGCTTCGCTTCTATGTACTATTTCTAATCCATTTAAACTCATTCAAACTCATCTATCTAATATATTCTAATCTATCTATCTATCTATCTATCTATCTATCTATCTATCTATCTATCTATCTATCTATCTATCTATTTCTCTATCTATCTATCTATCTATCTATTTAATCATCTATCTATCTACTGCTATCATCTGACTATTTTAGAGATCATCTATCAGCTAGGCACATGCTAATCTATCATGCTAGACATGCTAGTCATGCTGCTATTCTTACCATGCTAGAATCATGCTAGTCACATGCTAGTCAACTTGCTAATCATGGTACAACATGCTAGTCACTTGCTATATCATGGTAAAAACATGCTAGTCATATTTGACATCTATCTAGAAACATGCTAACGACATGCTAATCATGCTAGTGACATGCTAGTCACTCGCTAATCATGCTAAAATCATGCTAGTGACATGCTAGTCACTTGTAAATCATGCTGGAAACATGTTAACGACATGCTAGTCACTCGCTAATCATGCTAAAAAAACATGCTAGTGCGACATATCAGTCAAACATGCTAATCATGCTAAAAAGAAACATGCTAGTGACATGCTAGTCACTCGCTAATCATGCTAGAAACATGCTAGCGACATGCTAGTCCATCGCTAATCATGCTAAAACATGCTAGTCACATGCTAGTCATGCTACTCAAAACATGCTAGCGACATGCTAGTCACTTGCTAATCATGCTAAAAACATGCTAGCGACATGCTAGTCACTTGCTAATCATGCTTAAAAACATCGCTAGCGACATGCTAGTCACTTGCTAATCATGCTAGAAACATGCTAGCGACATGCTAGTCACTTTGCCTAATCATGCTAAAAACACGCTAGCGACATGCTAGTAACTTGTTAATCATGCTAGCAACATGCTAATCATGCTAGAAACATGCTAACGACATGCTAGTAACTTACTAATCATGCTTGAAACATGCTAGTGACATGCTAGTCACTCAGCTAATCATGCTAAAAACATGCTAGCGACATGCTAGTCACTCGCTAATCATGCTAAAACATGCTAGCGACATGCTAGTCACTCGCTAATCATGCTAAAAACATGCTAGTCACTTGCTAGTCATCGCTAATCATGATAGCGACATGCTAGCGACATGCTAGTCACTCGCTAATCATGCTAAAAACATGCTAGTCGACATGCTAGTCACTCGCTAATCATGCTAAAACATGCTAGTCACTCACTCGACTAACTAATGCTATGCTAACGAAACATGCTAGCGACATGCTAGTCACTCGCTAATCATGCTAAAAACATGCTAGCGACATGCTAGTCAATCGCTAATCATGCTAAAAACATGCTAGCGACATGCTAGTCACTAGCTAATCATGCTAAAAAATGCTAGCGACATGCTAGTCACTCGCTAATCATGCTAAAAACATGCTAGCCCGCAAACATGCTATCGACATGCTAGTCACTCGCTAATCATGCTAGAAACATGCTAGTGACATGCTAGTAACTTGCTAATCATGCTAGAAACATGCTAGCGACATGCTAGTCACTCGTTAATCATGCTAAAAACATGCTAGTCACTTGCTAATCATGCTAAAAACATGCTAGCGACATGCTAGTCACTTGCATAATCATGCTAGAAACATGCTAGCGACATGCTAGTCACTCGCTAATCATGCTAAAAACATGCTAGTGACATGCTAGTCAATTGCGAATCATGCTAGAAACATGCTAGCGACATGCTAGTCACTTGCTAATTATGCTAGAAACATGCTAGCGAAACTAGCTTATAATGCTAGAAACATGCTAGTAACTTTGCTATGTTGATGCTAATGACATGCTAGTCACTTGCTTTATTAAACTTCTTAAACTTTTCAAACTTTTCAATCTTTCTAAACTTTTCAAACTTTCTGTTTCAGGCTTTCTATCATATATAACTATAATCAAGTGTTTGTCTTGACGAACTTTCTATTTTCTATCTAGTATCTATTATTCTCTGTTTATGAGATCTATCGTCTGACTATAAAGTCCTTCTATCTATCTATTCTATCTATCTATCTATATATACTCAGTCTAGCTCTTCATCTATCTACGTCTGACTGTGCCACGCTCTGTGCTAGATATCTATTCGATCTGATCAGATCTATCTAGCTATCTATCTAACAATATCTATCTAAACTATCATATCTATCTATCTATCTATCTCTGACTGCTTCATCCAGATTATCCAAGCTATCTATGATCTATATATCTATCTATCATATGACGTTCTATCTATCTATCTATCTATCTTTTTTTTTTATCTATTATCTATCTATCATATGACTGTTCTATCTATCATTCTATCTATCATCTATCTATCATCTGACTATTTCTATTTATCTATC